>NC_083579.1:53714470-53961970 GCF_027579695.1 Neoarius graeffei
TCAGTATGTTGATATAAATGGTGATATTTCTAGACGTACCGAGGTAAAGTTTGGTGTTCCACAAGGTTCTGTCTTGGGTCCACTGCTTTTTTCTCTATATATGTTACCTCTGGGCGATATTATTCGTAAACATTGTATTAGTTTCCACTGTTATGCTGATGACACACAGTTGTATGTCTCTGCAAAGCCTGATGAGAGACACCAGCTTAATAGAATTGAGGAATGTGTTAAGGACATTAGACACTGGATGCTTATAAATTTCCTTCTGCTTAACTCTGACAAGACTGAAGTACTTGTGCTAGGACCACATACAGCTAGAAGTAAGTTTTCTGATTACACAGTAACTCTGGATGGCCTTTCTGTTTCTTCACGTGCAGCAGTAAAAGACCTCGGAGTGATTATTGACCCCAGTCTTTCATTCGAAACTCACATTGATAACATCACCCGGATAGCTTTCTTTCATCTCAGAAATATTGCAAAGATAAGAAATTTAATGTCATTGCATGATGCAGAAAAACTAGTCCATGCTTTCGTTACCTCCAGGTTGGATTATTGTAATGCCTTACTGTCTGGATGTTCCAATAAGTGCATAAACAAGCTCCAGTTAGTTCAAAATGCCGCAGCAAGAGTCCTTACTAGAACTAGAAAATATGACCACATCACGCCTGTCTTATCCACACTGCATTGGCTCCCAATCAAATTTCGTATTGATTATAAAATACTACTATTGACCTTTAAAGCACTAAATGGTCTCGCACCACAGTACCTGAGTGAACTTCTGCTCCTCTATGACCCGCCACGCCTACTTAGATCAAAAGGTGCAGGCTATCTGCTGGTACCTCGTATAGTGAAGGCTACATCAGGGGGCAGAGCCTTTTCTTACAAAGCCCCACTGTTATGGAACAGCCTTCCAAGTAATGTTCGGGAATCAGACACAGTCTCAGCATTTAAGTCTAGGCTGAAAACATATCTGTTTAGTCAAGCCTTTTATTAATGGTGTTTATGAGGTAAAGGAGTAGATCTGGAGGGTCCTCAGACATAGAGTGTTTTGGTAAACTGGGATGTATGGATGCTGTCAGTCCCCACTCGCTTGCTCACTCGAGTTTGTTGACGGTGCAGTGGCTGGCTGCTTTATGTCCCGGGGCTCCCTCATGCCTGTGTTACCTTCTGGCTCTCTCCTTTTAGTTATGCTGTCATAGTTAGTTGCCGGAGTCCCTGCTTGTACTCGGTGCAATATGTATACTGTTCCTACTTATTCAGGTGACATTGGGCATACCTAACCACCTGTGTTTTCTTTCTCTCCCCCCCCACTCCAAATCTGTCCCTCTGAGTTACATGGAGTCAACAGGAAATCTTTTGGTGGAGACGGTGGGGACCTCGACTGGCTATCGTAGCCTGCAGGGAATCGGCCATCAGACATTCTGTCGCATGTCCCAGACCCGGTGAAATGTAACTGAATTGTCTTGGCCAGGCCTAAGGGTCCCATCTGCATCTCATCATTGCTGAGGAGTGTGCTCCCATCACCCAATCAAGCATCCAGCCAGAGCAGGTCATGATATATTTTTTTTACCATATTAACATGCCATTGTGTGTCATGCCTGATGTAAAGACTCTCGTCTCTGCGAGCCTACCACACAGATTTAATACTTGTCATTTTTAGGGCATACCTAACAACATGTTTTCTTTCTCTCTCCCCCCCCCCCCCCATCTGTCCCTCTGAGTTACATGTTGATCCTGGGATTGAGATGCTGGCCTCTTCTGCCCCTCGGACCTGCTTGATCCATCCTGGTGCCCTGTGTCTGGTCGGAGTTTTATCGCCCCACTCCTGTGAAGGACGGCCCCATGAGGACAGTTGAGGGTTATACCTGTTAAAACTGTTAATATTATAGTCAGGCTGTCTGTTGTTGCCCAAATGAGGATGGGTTCCCTTTTGAGTCTGGTTCCTCTCGAGGTTTCTTCCTCATGTCGTCTGAGGGAGTTTTTCCTTGCCACCGTCGCCACAGGCTTGCTCATTGGGGATAGATTAGGGATAAAATTAGCTCATCTTTTAAGTCGTTCAAATTCTGTAAAGCTGCTTTGCGACAATGTTTATTGTTAAAAGCGCTGTACAAATAAACTTGATTTGATTTGATTTGATCTTCGCTCTACTCTACATCCCCCCATACTCTCCCTTCTTGAACCCTATCGAAGAGTTCTTCTCTGCCTGGCGCTGGAAGGTCTATGACCGTCATCCCCATCAACGTATAGCCCTTTTACAGGCAATGGAGGAGGCATGTGGGGATATTGACCAGGCGTCATGTCAGGCCTGGATACGACACTCCAGGAGGTATGTTCCTTGGTGCTTTGGACTTGAAGACATTTCATGCAATGTTGACGAAATCTTGTGGCCGGACCCAGAAAGACGACAAGACTGAGGTTTTTTTTTGTTTTTTTTCCTCTCTGTGAAATAACTGTATGTAAAAACACTTATCACTTATGGTATGTTTGTTTTGATGTGTTTACAGCAAATACAGTAAACACCTTGAATAAAAATACTTGAAATTTGGATCCCTGTGTGTTTACAGAACTATGACAAAAAGTATGACCTCAAACTGACAGACTACCTTGTGCACAGAGAAAGCAAAAGCCAGATGTGTTTTCCATTCTTACTGTCAGTGTTCAGTTGTTGCTTCGTGTGCTTATTAATGTTATGCGTTGTGTGTACTGTTGTGTACAAAAATACCATTTTGAAAAGAGTGTTAACAGTTTAGCAAAAAGTGTTTGCTTTTGTAAGTAATCTATGATGTTTTGCGAATTGGATGTAAGGTTTTGTGATTCGTGTGAAGAGTTTTGCAAAAATAGCCAAAGGTTTCAAACATTGTGCCTAATCAATCAGAAAAAACTGTAATGATGTGGCGTAGCAGTTGTCTCAAAAGTATATTGTTGTTTGCAATGGCCATGTTGATAATTTGTTGTTCCTGTTCTTGTGTGAGCAAGTGATTTCTTCCTCCTGCAGGGGGTTGCCTTGCAATTCTACAAAAACAGTATGCAAAATTTTAAGGCCTAACATGTCCTTATGAAATACTGTAAAATCACGTTACGGTAAATCATATGAGGTTAGGATTTCTTACCTGTTCTCATTTTGAAAAGTCCTGATGATACCTGCTACACTGTAGCGGCTCAAATTAGGTTGGACCCTCTGACCAGCCTCCTGCAGACTCAACTCATGGTTGATAACATGGTCAATTAGAGTTGCCCGGATCTCATTTGTGACTTTTGTCCTCTTGCCACTCCTCGTCCTCTTTGTCCTCGTACTCTTGCTCCTTCTCCTCGTCCTCATCTTACACAAACACCTCTACCTCTGATTCTGTCTCCAACATGGGCCTCCATTGTTATGCAAGCCAAAGAGCAAACCTGAATCCTATGTATAGTGTTGAAGTTCTGATTTTCAAGTGATCTCATTGGTTACAGGTGTTTTCACAGCTGCATTCTGTTTACAGATGATTGATAATTGAGTTTGTATTTCAGTGGCAGGGGGGCACGGTGGTGTAGTGGTTAGCGCTGTCGCCTCACAGCAAGAAGGTCCGGGTTCGAGCCCCGTGGCTGGCGAGGGCCTTTCTGTGCGGAGTTTGCATGTTCTCCCCGTGTCCGCGTGGGTTTCCTCCGGGTGCTCCGGTTTCCCCCACAGTCTAAAGACATGCAGGTTAGGTTAACTGGTGACTCTAAATTGACCGTAGGTGTGAATGTGAGTGTGAATGGTTGTCTGTGTCTATGTGTCAGCCCTGTGATGACCTGGCGACTTGTCCAGGGTGTACCCCGCCTTTCGCCTGTAGTCAGCTGGGATAGGCTCCAGCTTGCCTGCAACCCTGTAGAACAGGATAAAGCGGCTAGAGATGATGAGATGAGATGAGATGAGATTTCAGTGGCAGTGTTTAGCAAACAACACACACAGGCTTGTAGTTTTGAATGATGTGTGTAATGTAGATAACCGTGTGTATTCATTTGCAAAAAGTGTGTTTTAGAATTTCAAACTCAGTGTAAAGCAGACCATATGCTTATGGTTCAGCATATCTGGTCAACAGATCGGCTACACGAGTTAGTGGTTTCAATAACTGTGCCACAAACACTAGTTTTTGTGAATTAGCAATTGCAAAAAACTGTAATACACATAATGGGTACTCTTGATACAGTTCCAAATCAGAAAAAGTTGTAAATAATCTTTGACCTGTACTGCACTCAAACAATACAACAGCACATTATTTGACATTTTAACTCAAGAATTTTATTGTTTTTTCAAAATAAACACAATATTTAGATTTTCATTCTTGCAACACATTTAAAAAAAAATGTTGGGTCAGTAAAGTATTTACTACTTTATAATGTTGCCATTCCTCCTCACAACACTTTAAAGATGTTTAGGGACTGAAGACACCAAGTGATGAAGCTTTTCAGTTGTTATTTTGTCCCATTCTTCCTGCAAACAGGTTTTAAGGTGTGCAACAGTACGAGGTCATTGTTATATTTTTCATTTCAAAATTTACCACACATTCTCTACTGGGGACAGAGTGGACAGGCACCCCCTTCTTCCACAGCCATGCCTTTGTAATGTGTGCAGAATGTCGTTTTGTATTGTCATGTTGAAATATCCCCAGAAAAGATGTCGTCTTGAAGGCAGCATATGTTGCTGAAGTATAAGCTACCTTTGCCAAAGGCACTGACACAACCCCATACCATGACAGAGCCTCGCTTCTGACTTGTTGCTGGTAACAGTCTGGATGGTCCAAGCCCAGAGAAGTTGATGGCGCCTCTGGTCACAGTTAACATAAGGCTTCCTTTTTGCACAATAAAGTTTTAACTGGCATTTGTGAGTGCAACTCTGTATTGTAGAGCTTAACAAAAGTTTGCTAAAGTAATCCTGAGCCCATGTGGTTATATCAGCTATAGATGAATGACAGTTCTTAATGCAATGCCATCTGAGGGATAGGAGATCATGGGTGTTCAGGTTAGGCTTGCGCCCTTGTCCTTTACACTGAAATTCCTCCAGATTCCTTGAATTGTTTAATGATATTATGCACCATAGAGGGTGAAATATCCAAATCCCTTCAAATCTTTCTTTGAGGAACATTGTTTTTAAATATTTCAATCATTTTCTCATACATTTGTTGAGAAACTAGAGATTCTCAACCTACAGGTATCTTTGCTCCTCAAAGTCTAGGCCTTTCCTGGGTACTGATTTATTTATTTATTTTTTTAACCAAATCATGATTACAATCACCTGTTTCAAATCACATCATTATTAAATTGTTTAACCTTATTACTAGCCCTAAATTGACCTGTCCCAAATTTTTGGAATGTGTTTTATGCCTGAAACAAAGGAATGGATGTATATTCACAAATGAAATGAAATTGATGAGACAAAACATGAAACATCTTGGGTTCATACTGTCTGCAATGAAATACAAGTCAAAGTAAGTTTAGAAATCGCTGCCTTCTTTTTTGTTTGCATTTTCCATACTGTGTCAACTTTTTATGATTTGGGCTTGTATTTGAGATTTAGCATTATTTACTAATGCATCAGTGGGTGGCACGGCGGTGTAGTGGTTAGCACTATCGCCTCACAGCAAGAAGGTTCTGGGTTCGATCCCAGTGGCCAACAAGGGCCTTTCTGTGTGGAGTTTGCATCTTCTCCCCGTGTCTGTGTGGGTTTCCTCCGGGTGCTCCGGTTTCCCCCACAGTACCCTGCCTCTCGCTCATAGTCAGCTTGTCTGCAACCCTGCACAGGATAAGTGGTTACAGATAATGGATGGCTGGATACTAAGGCATAGAAGCTTATTAATAATAAAAGCATTATTTATTATGCTCTAGTAGTGGGTGTTTTAGAGTAGCTTTTCTAATGCACATCATCAACTTAAAGTTGGTTATCGATTAGGAAGAATGTCACATACATTATGGTTGGCTGTAGTGCATTATGGGTCAAATCTCACTCGTGACATTATAGCCAACTATAATGTGTGTGACATTCTTCCTAATCGATAACCAACTTTAAGCTGATGATGTGCATTAGAAAACTTCTGGACGAGGCTACTGACTGATACTGCAGCTCTGAACACTCAGCAAATCTGACTGGCTGTGAAACCACCAAAAACAGTTTGTGTTAAATGAGCAAATAGCATGATACTGTAGTAAGCTATTCGATTATTTGATTTGCTAAAATATTGAATTTCATCAAAAGTGATGAATAATAGAGAAACATTTCTGCATTTAATATAGAAAGAGTTCATTGGCACATTTTAATGAAATCTTAGGGGAGGACAGCCTTCCCATGTAGTTTTAAAGCAATCACTTGTGACTTGATGTTTGGTGGCTGTGAGTCCTAACAAACAATATGTGATCACCATGGCATCTCAAAAATCTAGCCATTTGGTAGGACAAAGGATCTGTGCCCTATGCACCCTCTTTCTTAATGCTCTGAAATTCTACACACATCCCTATATGGTTCTTAGATCAATAAACAATAAAATATTTAAACAAAACAACACACTCACACTGTTATAGCAGATAGGGGTGAGAGGTATGTATCTACTGTATGTTATGACTGATACTTTAATTCCTACTGACTGTTGGAGAGCCTATCCACAAACCTACAGTATGAATCAACTTTTTGGACATAGATGACTGAATATAGGTTTTCCATCCATTCCTTTAAAAATATTATGAACTTAAAGGCTTTGTAGCAGATGAGGGCATCATTAGCATGGGTCTGTATTTTGAGGGCACTGTTTGGGGACTTTAGTTATTCCATGTATAGTATATTTGTGATCTCTCTCTCTCTCTCTCTCTCTCTCTCTCTCTCTGAATAGTGAGGTGTGTGTGTGTGTGTGTGTGTGTGTGTGTGTGTGTGTCCGTGTCCACCAGTGGGGTAAAGCCTAAGCCGAATAAAACCATTTTACATTACTGTTTCATTACTCTGCCAAAGGCATGAGCACAGTTTAAAAACATTAAATAAATAAATAAATCCCATACGCACTCATTTAAAAAAAAAGCATATCCACTGGGTCTTTTGTGTTCTTTGAGCTGTGTACTGCTGAGATTATTACAGGATTATGAAAAAAGAGCACAATGAGCAAAACCTATACAAAGATAAGCTAAAGTTAATTATGTAAATACTATAAGCAAACTCAGCAAATACTATATAAAGGTCACAGGAACACAACATAACAGTGACACAAAGCAAGACAACAAATATCAAACATGAAATTGAGAGTGGATTGCTTGTTCAAGATCACCAGTACTATACTGAGGGCACCAAAATATAGGCCATTAAGCCTATACTGGACACTGATTGCTGCCTTCCATTGAAGAAACTCAGCCTTCACATCATCAGACCCTTCAAGAAGATGCTGATCCCCCAGGCACACCACCTCCTGCATTTGTGTTTGATGGCCTTGATATGAGATATGTCCATCTCCAGGGTTTGGTGGATTGGGAGGGATATGGTCTGGAGTAGACACATGTTGAACCAGTTCCTTAAGGCTTTATCACATAAATGTTGAGTTCTCCTGATGTTGAGTATTACAGGTTCAAATGGGTAGAGAACACAGCAAAATGATGAGACTTCTCACACTGTTATACCCCTTCCCCCAACAATAATCTTTCAGTGCAAGGGGTTGTTGGTTGCTCACACTGTAATTCTTTTCATCTATAGTCAGCTACTTGTAGTAAAGGTCAATTGGGAGAAGGTTTATTGATTGTGTTTTTTGTGAAAGCACATCTTTGTCTTCCTGCTTAGAAATATCCACCATGACAACAAATGACAAGTGGCAAGCCAGGATGATGCATGATGGGATCTGGAACATTATTGAGGAAAGTGAATGCCTCTTTACAGAAACAGCTGGAGACCAGAATAACCTGGGCTTCCACAACATCACCAAAATAGCCCTCATTTGATCTACATTCTCCTCCAGGCTAGCAGACCAGGATATCATTGATGTAAACTACAACAATGCTGCAGAGCATGTCATGGAATATTGCTCACCATCAAATTGAGTTACCCACCCCCAATGCTAGGGATACCCTATATAGCCAACCAACAAGAAGCAGAAAATGTCTAAAATGTCTCTAACCTCAGGAGAACCTGCTTGGTTTCCTATTAGAACTCACACTACTATGGTGTGATCAATTTCTTTGGGACATCTAACACAAGCTTTTGAAACACTCCACTATAACACTTGGAACAAATGGAACTGCCACTTAAGAAATGGTTAATGAGGTTAATTCATTTTCTTTGAAAATTTTGCATTTGTCCAAATGTTTTATGGGTATCAGTTACATTATGGTTTTATGGCTATTGCTACATATGTTTTTGAAATAAAATGCTATTAAAGCACTTAGAAAATGTATATTCTTCAAAGCTCTGTGATTTGTTGTTGTTGTTGTTGTTGTTGTTGTTGTTGTTATTTTAATGCCCTATAATGGCATCTCATCTAGAGTGTATTCCTGCTTGTTTCCAAGATTGGCTCTAGACCTACCATAAAATCACCAAGTTAAAGGTTACTGAAGATGAATAAAAAAAATTGAATTATTAAAATTACTTTTATTTTTCACGTTGTTTTAAAGACCACTAATATTTCAGGAGTAACCATGCCTTGCTTCATCCAATTATTTCCATGATGGCAATCCTTTTAATATAAATGCATTTAAGAAAATATAGTTCAGGTCCGTAAGAATGTTGGTGCATGAATGTGTAGCTGCAGCCTCATGTTACTGAAGTGTACAGATTTTATGTTGGGGTGGAAAAGGAAATGAGCTACATAATCAGCTACTGCTTTGTTTAAAAATATTGTAAAAAAAAAAAGTGGCTGTTGTATTGTCTGTCTAAATGTTAACATTTTATTAATTTGTTATGCAGCAAATGGACCAATCAATCCAAGATACAAAATTTTGAAATAAGTGAAATGTAAAAGGTGTGCTTATGTGTCATGTCGCTTCATGAAACTGGAAAAAGAACTGGTTTGTCTTATGTTGGACATTTTCCTTTATTACTGCTGAAAGTCTATGAAATTATTTTCTATGAATTTGTATTACAGTATATTCTTCCGTTTGATTTCTGTGAATCTTATTGTGGGTTCTTCTGTGAATCTTATTGTTAATACTTCATGATCATAAATGTGTTGATAATAAATATGTTGACATCATAAATAGTGTATTATTGTCATTAACTAATTTGTGTCAAATAACACTTTTTTGTGTAGGGTTTTAGGCATGTTTAGGCTACACATTGTGTGTAGCCAAGGACAGCACATAATGTGTTAATATTACACGTTTAAATCAAATCAAATCAAATCAAGTTTATTTGTATAGCGCTTTTAACAATAAACATTGTCGCAAAGCAGCTTTACAGAATTTGAACGACTTAAAACATGAGCTAATTTTGTCCCTAATCTATCCCCAATGAGCAAGCCTGTGGCGACGGTGGCAAGGAAAAACTCCCTCAGACGACATGAGGAAGAAACCTCGAGAGGAACCAGACTCAAAAGGGAACCCATCCTCATTTGGGCAACAACAGACAGCCTGACTATAATATTAACAGTTTTAACAGGTATAACCCTCAACTGTCTTCATGGGGCCGTCCTTCACAGGAGTGGTGCGATAAAACTCCGACCAGACACAGGGCACCAGGATGGATCAAGCAGGTCCGAGGGGCAGAAGAGGCCAGCATCTCAATCCCAGGATCAACATGTAACTCAGAGGGACAGATTGGGGGGGGGGGGGGGGGGGGGAGAGAAAGAAAACACATTGTTAGGTATGCCCTAAAAATGACAAGTATTAAATCTGTGTGGTAGGCTCGCAGAGACGAGAGTCTTTACATCAGGCATAACACACAACAATGGCATGTTAATATGGTAAAATATATCATGACCTGCTCTGGCTGGATGCTTGATTGGGTGATGGGAGCACACTCCTCAGCAATGATGAGATGCAGATGGGACCCTTAGGGCTGGCCAAGACAATTCAGTTACATTTCACCGGGTCTGGGACATGCGACAGAATGTCTGACGGCCGATTCCCTGCAGGCTATGATAGCCAGTCGAGGTCTCCACCCTCTCCACCAAAAGATTTCCTGTTGACTCCATGTAACTCAGAGGGACAGATTTGGGGTGGGGGGGAGGGAAAGAAAACACAGGTTGTTAGGTATGCCCAATGCCACCTGAATAAGTAGGAACAGTATACATATTGCACCGAGTACAAGCAGGGACTCCGGCAACTAACTATGACAGCATAACTAAAAGGAGAGAGCCAGAAGGTAACACAGGCATGAGGGAGCCCCGGGACATAAAGCAGCCAGCCACTACACTGTCAACAAACTCGAGTGAGCAAGCGAGTGGGGACTGACAGCATCCATACATCCCAGTTTACCAAAACACTCTATGTCTGAGGACCCTCCAGATCTACTCCTTTACCTCATAAACACCATTAACAAAAGGCTTGACTAAACAGATATGTTTTCAGCCTAGACTTAAATGCTGAGACTGTGTCTGATTCCCGAACATTACTTGGAAGGCTGTTCCATAACAGTGGGGCTTTGTAAGAAAAGGCTCTGCCCCCTGATGTAACCTTCACTATACGAGGTACCAGCAGATAGCCTGCACCTTTTGATCTAAGTAGGCGTGGCGGGTCATAGAGGAGCAGAAGTTCACTCAGGTACTGTGGTGCGAGACCATTTAGTGCTTTAAAGGTCAATAGTAGTATTTTATAATCAATACGAAATTTGATTGGGAGCCAATGCAGTGTGGATAAGACAGGTGTGATGTGGTCATATTTTCTAGTTCTAGTAAGGACTCTTGCTGCTGCATTTTGAACTAACTGGAGCTTGTTTATGCACTTATTGGAACATCCAGACAGTAAGGCATTACAATAATCCAACCTGGAGGTAACGAAAGCATGGACTAGTTTTTCTGCATCATGCAATGACATTAAATTTCTTATCTTTGCAATATTTCTGAGATGAAAGAAAGCTATCTGGGTGATGTTATCAATGTGAGTTTCGAATGAAAGACTGGGGTCAATAATCACTCCGAGGTCTTTTACTGCTGCACGTGAAGAAACAGAAAGGCCATCCAGAGTTACTGTGTAATCAGAAAACTTACTTCTAGCTGTATGTGGTCCTAGTACAAGTACTTCAGTCTTGTCAGAGTTAAGCAGAAGGAAATTAATAAGCATCCAGTGTCTAATGTCCTTAACACATTCCTCAATTCTATTAAGCTGGTGTCTCTCATCAGGTTTTGCAGAGACATACAACTGTGTGTCATCAGCATAACAGTGGAAACTAATACAATGTTTACGAATAATATTGCCCAGAGGTAACATATATAGAGAAAAAAGCAGTGGACCCAAGACAGAACCTTGTGGAACACCAAACTTTACCTTGGTACGTCTAGAAATATCACCATTTATATCAACATACTGATAACGATCAGTTAGATAAGACCTGAGCCAGGAGAGGGCCGTTCCCTTAACTCCCACAACATTTTCTAGTCTATCCAGAAGAATGGAATGATCAATGGTATCAAATGCTGCACTAAGGTCAAGCAACACAAGTAGTGAGACACAGCCCTGATCAGACGCCAAATGTAGGTCGTTTACTACTTTAACCAGTGCTGTCTCTGTGCTATGATGAGGTCTAAATCCTGACTGATACATTTCATGGATGTTATTCCTATGTATGAGCATAACTGCTGTGCCACAGCTTTTTCAAGGATCTTGGAGATAAAGGGGAGGTTTGATATTGGCCGATAATTGGACAGCTGACAGGGATCAAGGTCAGGTTTTTTAATCAGGGGTTTGATAACTGCTAGTTTAAAGGATTTGGGTACATAGCCAATCATAAGAGAAGAATTTATTATTTTTAGAAGCGGTTCAATTACTCCAGGCATTATCTGTTTGAATACGGTAGATGTGTCGGTAAGGGATCTAGTACACAAGTTGAGGCTTTTGATGTAGAGATTAATGAAAGTAATTCAGTTTCTTTTAGGGGAGTAAAACATTCTAACTGATGATCTGATACAGTTATATTGTTAACTACAAGGTCACTTTCATTGTCTAACCTTAAATTAGTAGTTTAAATTTTTTGTCGGATATTCTCAATTTTGTCATTAAAAAAATTCATGAAGTCGTTGCTACTACATACTGCAGGTGTGCATGTGTTGATAGTGGACTTATTCCTGGTTAATTTTGCTACAGTATTAAATAGGAATCTAGGATTATTTTTGTTATCTTCTATTAGGGAGGAGAAATATGTTGATCTCGCAGCACTAAGAGCTTTTCTATACTTCAGGAAGCTCTCCTTCCAAGCTAATTTGAACACTACCAATTTTGTTTGACGCCATTTACGTTCCAATTTTTGAGTGGTCTGTTTTAATGTGCGAGTGTCATCATTATACCAGGGTGCTAATTTTTTGTCTCTGACCATTTTCCTTTTTAGAGGAGCTACATTATCTAAAGTATGGCGGAATGTTGACTCTAAGCATTCAGTTGCCTGATCAAGTTCTGCAGGGGCTGACAGTGACCCAATCAAAGTTGACAGCTCTGGGAGATCATTTATAAAGCTCTGTGCAGTAGTTGACGTGAAAGTACATTTAATACAGTAGCGTGGTGAGGTGCATATTTTATTACTCAGACATATTTTGAATGAGATGAGACAATGATCTGAGATAACTTCAGACTGTGGAAGTATGACTATACTGTCTACGTTTAATCTGAATGTTAGTATTAGATCAAGGGTGTGACCACCATTATGGGTCGGTCCTATGACATTCTGCTTAATCCCGACTGAATCTAAGATGGACACAAACGCTGTTTTTAAAGGGTCTTCTGGGTTATCGAAGTGAATATTAAAATCTCCGACAACTAAAGCTTTGTCTAAGGAAATAACCAGATCTGAGATAAAATCTGCAAATTCAGAAAGAAACTCAGAATATGGCCCCGGGGGCCTGTAAATAATAAGCAATGGAATTAACTGGGTAGACTTATTTTTCGAGGCTACATACATTATATGAGTATGAAGAACTTCAAATGTATTAAATTTATAACCAGGTTTGTGTGTTACACCTAGATAATCGTTATAAATAACCGCGACGCCTCCTCCTCTGCCAGTTAGACGAGGCTGGTGTATATAACTGTATCCAGGAGGACTCGCTTCATTTAATGCTATATATTCATTTGGCTTAATCCATGTTTCTGTTAAACACAGTACATTAAACTCCTGATCAGTAATGAGTTCATTAACCATTAGCGCTTTAGATGTAAGAGATCTAATATTTAATAGCCCCACCTTTAGATCAAAGGTGCTGGCAGCAGCTGTACAGTCAGTATGATCTAATTTTATATTGATTAGGTTACTGGAACAAACTCTCTGAAAATTTCTACCTTTTTGTTGAGCTCAGGGAACAGACACAGTCTCGATGTAGTGGGCCCTGAGTGACGACTCTGTGCAGCTAGCAGACAGTCGGTTTAGCCTGTTCGTCTGCTCCCTGGCCTTGGCTCTGGATTGTCAGAAATTAACTAGGCCTGTTCTGAGACTATGACCTATGCTGCAGGAAATGAGAGCAGCACCTTCCCGAGTGGGATGGATACCGTCCCGCCCTAACAGGCCAGCAGTGCCCTCAAAATTAGCCCAATTATCTATAAAGCCCACACTGTTTTCAGAGCACCACCTGAACAGCCAGCAGTTCAGCGACCATAACCTGCTGTAAGCTACATCGCCACGCCGCATTGGGATGGGGCCAGAGCATACTACAGCATCGGACATCGCCTTCGCTAATTTAAACACCTCTACAAAGTTACTCTTAGTAACCTCAGACTGACGAAGGCGTATATCATTAGCTCCTGCATGGATAACTATCTTTGAGAACCTGTGCTTGCCTAGGACCCTAAGATTACCTGCTATGTCCGGCGCCCTGGCTCCCGGTATACACCTGACTAAAGCTGCTGGTGCCCCTAAAGGCTGAGCTAATTTCACGTGCCGTATGATAGAGTCCCCTATAACCAGAGCTCTTTCAGGTTTCTCAGTGGGTGCATCACTAAGGAGAGCAAACCTGTTCGACACGTGACGCGGAGAGGAGTGGTGCTCCCATGGGCGAGCCTCAGCGGTAGCTTTGGCTCTACGCTTATGCCGCCGAGCCGTCACCCATTTGCCCCGCTGTAAGGGCTCTAATGCCGGAGTTGGGGGATTGCTAACTCCACCTAGGGCATCTAAACTTTCCCTAACAGAAACTACACTGTTCTCACACTCACTAACCTGCTCTAAAGCCTGGACACGCGCTTCTAGCACTGTAATCTTCTCCGTCAGAGAGCTAACTAATCTGCACTTATCACAAGTAAAGCTAATAGAGCTATCGCTAGTGACGGAGGAAGAATGACTAAACATCCTGCACTCAGCACACTGAACAGGCTGAAGGTGTGCCATGATGAAAAGATTCACGTACCTTAAATGAAGATCTGTTGATATTAAAGCAGATCAGATGTGGATGGCCTCCGCTTGTGGACTTTACACAGGAGGACAGAAAAAGAAAGCTTCCGGTTTACACATCTTCATGTTAACCTTCCTGACACATTCACCGTGTTAAAATCATTTACGCACTGAATGTGTCAAAAATAACACAACAAGCGTTATCCCAAAACTCACCCATTGGTGTGTAAGAATTTAACACAGTTTGTCAATTTTAACACATCCTTTCTAAGAGTGAGGAAGAATAGTGACCATTTTGTGCAAGCTAATGGGGATCCCAATAAATAATAAACAAATAGGAATAAATTTTCCACCCCAGGGAAGTGTGATGGAAATGACTGTGATGGAAATAACATTTTGACAGTATTTTGTAGAAAAACTGCATGGTATCTTGACATATTAGCTATGATTTGATAGCTAGCATATGATGCATGCAAAATACACTTACTTAAAAAAATCTGTCTTCTTTCAAAACTTCCATGAAGGTATAGCATGTTTGGATACCATTAAAATATCATTTGCCCAAGCAATTTTTTACCATGATTTTTCTTAAATAGCTGTACAGGAAAATGTACCTGTCCTCCATATCCGACATGTGCTCTGTTGTAACTGTCTATTTCCAAAGCAACCACCTAAACAATCTCCCATACAGACTTTTTAGCAGGACATTACATTGCTGTGGTGGAAATGACAGTGATACTGTGTGACAACTATATTTTGTATAGAAATAATGTTGACAACTGTCTCACATTAAATACTAAAATGTTTTTGATTATTTGAAGATTACTTTAATCATGTACAATACAAGTTTTCAGGTAAATCATATTTTTATGATTGAAGTTTAGAAGTCTATGTGTGGGACGGGGCAAAACAGTCATATTGAAGCCTGTAAAGATGTTGAAAAATAAGGGGGAAAAATCATAGTAGACACATGTTAAAAAAAAAAGTTTGTAAGATGATCTTATTTTAAATTTATCAAACAGAGGTGGAATTATCCAAAATTATATCTATTTTTAAAAATATGACCAAAGGATGTGCTTGTAGTCTAAGAATTACCCATAGATATTATTTGAAGGATGTTTTGAAAATTCTAATATGAATAGTGCTTGAGGAACTCTGTATTATCAGAGTTACTCCTCTTACCTTGGTTTGAAGTAACCTAGTCGTTCATGGACTTCTAGCAATAAATGGCAAACAAGACAGTTTGGTACAGTAATGTAACATGAAAGAGATAATTTGGAGACTACTGTATTTCCTCTAGTTTTCTCTGTATGGAGACAAAATGTATGGCAGAAACTATGATTAACAAAGAATGTAGTTTAACATTAGTTTATGCCTGGGGATGTACTGTGTTCAACATTATATCAAAACAACAGATAGCTAATCATTGTCTACTATTTTCAGAAAGCATTTCTCAACTCTTAACTCTGCTATGTTTGTACTTTATGCCTACACTGCAGTTTCAATTATATTACCACTATTTATATTCTAATCAGGAACCAAAGCTGAAGTATGTGGGCTGCAGTTTGGTTTATGCATGCATGCACTCCCAAATTAAGATGGTGCCTAGGTTCATCTGCTCACAGCTGGTGCACCATAAGGTGGTGTGACAATGTCTTTGCCCTGCTCCAGTGGGTATGGACTCTGATTAATGGAGCTAGTGTAAGGGGATCCAGATTCCAATGAACCAAATCCCACTTTCTCAGCTGCAAACAGAATTGTCTAATTTGCAGTGTCAACACATGGTCACCCAGCCACCGAGCAGAATGCAACATGTTTTCCATGATTTTGTTCCACTAGGTCATAGTGTTTTACTGTGAGTAGTTAGGAACTATGAAATTAAGGTCATGATTCATGTTAGAAAACATTAGTCACTGTTTCGAACATTAAGAGTAATGTATCCAGCTTTTACCTAAACACTAATTGGGTCCTTTATGATTTACATATTGTAGCTGTACTCACCATCAGCAGTGACATTAGTGTTTTGGTCCGATATATTCCAAACTCTCAAACAGGCTCTCAATACAAATTTAGAACCAAACCCCTTGACTGCCCTTTTTGGTCTCCCTCCAACCAAAAATTTGCCCATTACTACACAGCATGTCATTGCCTTCACTACCCTGCTGGCCAGGCATACCGTTCTTCTCAAATGGAAACATGTTTCTCCCCTGATTCACAACAGCTGGATATGTGAAATCTTACGATATCTGCAGTTAGAGAAGTTAAGATTCTCACAGAAGGGATCTCTGACATCGTTTCATAAAACCTGGGGCCCCCTGCTAGCCTATACAGTATTATGAATAATCTTACTATTATTCCTGATGATGCTGAGGACACTTCTTAAAAGAATTAACTGCTGGAGAGAGAGAGAGAGAGAGAGAGAGAGAGAGAGAGAGAGAGAGAGACCCCTTTTTTCTTCCTGGTTATTCATTTATTATATTTTATTATATTTTATTTATTTATTTGTTTATTTATTTTTATGTTATGTAACTAATTAGTCACGTACTGTGGCCACAACTGACATGGGATGTGGGGTGGGATAGTGGTATTTATGCTGGGGTTTTCTTTCCCTCTAATGCAGATGCTCTGATGTAATGTAAAGATGATATACTATTCTGTACTGTCTGCAAAAACTGAATAAAAAAATTTGGACAAAAAAAGTTGAGCTACAATCAGTAATTATATACCTACAATGTACTGCAAAGTACATCTGCATGGTTGGTGTACACAATTAAATTCCCAGTGAACATACAGTCAAAAGCTTGGGCACACCTTCTAATTCAATGTTTTTTTCTTTATTTTTATTAATTAAAATGCACTTCATGTCTTAAAGTAATGATGATGTCATTTCTCTTTACTTAGTCGATCAGTTCTTGACATAATATGGATTACTATAGTTGTGAAATAGGGCTATTTACTGTATTTTTATTATTTACTATTTACTGTTTGATGATATCAAATGCATAAAGAAGGCAAAAAATTGCACAAATTAACTTTTGACGAGGCACCTGTTAATTGAAAAGCATTCCAGGTGACTACCTCATGAAGTTGGTTAAGATAATGCCAATAGTGTGCAAAGCATCATCAAGGTAATCAGTGGCTACTAAACTATGAAACATATTTTGTTTTTAAACACTATTTATTTTACCACATAATTTCATTTATGTTCCATGTGTTATTTCATAGATTTGATGTCTTCTGTATTGTTCTACAATGTAGAAAACAGTCAAAGTACAGAAAAACCTATGAATGAGTAGGTGTGTCCAAACTTTTGACTGGACCTATATATATTTATGGTGTAGCTGAACTATTACAACCCAGACTCTTGGGGAAAATGTTCTCATAGGACTAATTTGCAGTACCACTGCTTACTGGGTTGACTATTACTGAAAGTTTTAACTTCTAGTTTTTCTGTATTTTCAGAAAATTATCCAACATTTTCCATCAGTGTGACTCAAGTGAATTGTTTAAGAATGTGCGATTGTTACACTTCGATGTGACACCGTCACTTCCAGTAGTCACTTCACAGAACCACATTTCACACATACACCAAATTAAATCCTCCCCATCCTGTGCTTCTAAACTCGTCACCATGATGATAATGCTAAATTGTTGCAGTTTAATGGCACAAATAGTTAACATACAATTCTCTGACTTTTTGTTTGAGTTCAAATCATTTTCCACATGAGCTCCAATCCAGCTGATGCCAAGATGGCAAAGAGGAAGTTAAGTGGAGTGCTTTGAGCTATGCATGATTGACAGTGCTCATGATTGTTATGGCTGGTGAGAGCGACTTCTGATTGACTGATCTGCACATTGTCTTGGCACACAGAGGGAGAAGCCCTCAGGTGGTTCAGAACTGTCTAATACCTGGTCAGGCTGAAGCTTTTATAGTGACCATGCAGTGCTAACATACAAACCTGGACTTTTTTAAAGCCAGTTTTTGAGGACCTATGTGCCAACTAACAAAAAAAAAGGCTAAATGTGTAATTTTGCATAAATATCTTTTAAGGAACAAAAATCTACAGGAGGTATGCCAATACAACTATCATACCACAATGCTGCGATGCCTATTTTCTTTGGTCCCAGGTGTTAGACGCAATGCTTTTGGCCTCGAGCAGCCTGCCTGCTTTATGAAGTGGCAAATGAAGCACCAGTGCAGGCACTAAAATGTGCCAGCATTAGTGTCATAAGCACAGAACACGAAGACAGTGATTACAGCCTCATTGCACTGTTAGTATGGGAATTGGCCAGCCATATTTAGAGAGCCATAAAACATAGACAGACTGAAGGGTTTACAGCAAGTGGTTATTTCTAATGGAAGCTCTTCACAGCACCTTTACTACTGTAAAAAATATCCATCTGGGGATGGAGGGCATTTACACATTGCAAGATGATGTCCAGGTAAAATGTTCTGTCCATAGCGTTTACGAAAATGCCTGGAGATTATTCAAGGATTTTCTGATTTGGTTACAGATGTCAAAATATCATTAATAATATGGTCCCTTTATGGAAACAACTTTGAATGTTGGAGGAAGCTCTTTCATGTGATGAACTGAGGTAATTAACCAGTGCACCTGCACTAATGGCAGTGCATAAATTACTTTAGGTTATAAAGTCAAATACGCTGTTTTCCCAAGGCACTGATTATTGCATTCTGCACAGGAAAAAGTGTTTGTGGTTGTTAACAGGAATTTGCTAATACTAAAATATGAGGAAAATGGAAACCTGTAAAACATGGTGGTAAAAGAAATAGCTGTAAGTGAGGTATTAAAGGTAAACTGCCTTTCAGATTTTTCAAGTTTAGGTCATAAAAAGAATTTTCCCTGACACCCAATTATTTTTGTTTAATGGACCAAAAGCTACTGAATTCGAATTACAGACTTCCAATTTTATTGGGGTTTTTTAATAGAACAATTAATGAATTTAGGGCCACATGGCCCTAAATTCTCCACTATTTTTTTCTTGCTTCACCATGACCCAATTCAAGATACTATATCATGCATTACGTGGTGGGCTTTCCCCGTTCGCGCAAGGCATTGTGGGATACAAATTTGAAACAAGAGAGAACAATGGCAGATGTGAGTGTGCAAATGAAACGTGAAAGACCAACTACAGTAACAGAAAGTGAGAAGAAAAGACGTTATGTTGCAAAGGAAAGGAAGCGCAGGACCAAACTAATAAATATCGGCTGTCAGCAAGCACCTCGGTGTGAACAGCTGTTCGTTTAGCGACAGAATGATGTAATTATCAGTGCATGGTCAAGGTAAACCTGTAGATGGCAGTAATGCAAAACTGGATGCCAGCTGCCGTAAAACCCTAAAGATGAAGAAGACAACGATGCCTAAGGTAAGCTTGCGCATGCGCACACGAACTTCCTCTGTCTGCCTGACTGCACAAAGCGAGCGATTTCATGCATATTATTTGCTAGGGAATCCCCTCAAATTAAATAACTTCCCAGCCACAGAATGGCCTGTTTCTTTTTTTAGATATTGCAAAAATAAATATATATCACAATGACCAAATTTCAGAGGGAACTAAATTTCATCAATTTTATGAAATTGAAAGGCCGTTTATTTTTAATTCTAAGTCTAAATTCAGATAAGTGGGAAAGCCCATCATTTATAACATTAATTGACAAATTTAAGCTCTGGCTATTATGATCATATGAAATCTATGCTTTTGACATCTATGTCTGAAGAATTGTCAGAGGCTATCCCTAAAACAACTTTTGGTCAAATGGATTGCGGTCTATAACAATTAATACATTGTTAGCATTACTGACTATCTAAATAAATTATTTAGAACATTATTTAGCACTCAGATGTATTTTGTAGTTTGTCGGGTTACTTGAAAAGAAGGTAACATGACAGTAAGGTTCTCATCTAGTTTGGGTTACTTTCTGTGTTGGAGTTCACATGTTCTCTCCATGTCTGATTCCTCAGAGATTCCTCAGGGTTTTCTGGTTTCATCTCACCTCCCAAAAACACATAAATAGAAGGATGGACTAATTGACTACTAGGTGTAGGTGTGTGTGTGGGGGGGGGGGGGGGTTTGTACACCATGGCATTCTGTAATAGAACAGTGTCCCATCCAGGATGTATTCCTCCTGCCAAGCTTGCGTCCAGTGTTCTCCAGATCCACTGCAACTGTGACCAGGATAAAGCTGTTGATGAATGAATAAAGCACTTGCAGGTTAGTGGTCCTTATAGCATCCATTGTACAGCAAATAGCTGTTATGCTGTTTACAATTTAGCTCACTTTTAAGAGAAACAAAATCTTCAGCCATTGGTCTCTAGAAATTTATGACATGGATGCTTTAGGCCTGCTGCTTGAGATATTGCTGTATTCGTATTTATTGAAATTAGTTGCCATAAATGCAACAAATGCAACCCAAAGCTGCTGAAAAAATTTCTTACATAATTAGATTATACATCAGATGTGGGAACAGTACACAATGAAACAATACTTTAAAGGAAGTCAGGCAAGAGCCACTCCCAGCATGTTCTCCTCTATTGTCAGGTCAACAATGAGTTTTTAGCCCAAGGATTAAAATCATTTACTCAGATGAGTCAGCTCTTAAATCTATACTCACGGTTTGTGTATGACAGTGCAAATATAGTCCTGGAGTCTTTATTCTGGAGGGCTCAAATCCCATTAAACAAGAAAGATAGACCTGTGGCTATCACACAAACCTGCCAGATGCATGATGGTCCTCAATTTCACTTCAGCAAGTGACTGAGAATGATAGAAAAAGAGATTGCTGTGGCATTAAAGGAACAGTCCACCGTACTTCCATAATGAAATATGCTCTTATCTGAATTGAGACGAGCTGCTCCGTACCTCTCTGAGCTTTGCGCGACCTCCCAGTCAGTCAGACGCAGTCAGACGCGCTGTCACTCCTGTTAGCAATGTAGCTAGGCTCAGCATGGCCAACGGTATTTTTTGGGGCTGTAGTTAGATGCGACCAAACTCTTCCACGTTTTTCCTGTTTACAGAGGTTTATATGACCAGTGATATGAAACAAGTTCAGTTACACAAATTGAAACGTAGCGATTTTCTATGCTATGGAAAGTCCGCACTATAATGACAGGCGTACTAACACCTTCTGCGCGCTTCGGCAGCGCATTGATATCTGAGCTCCGTATCAATGCGCTGCCGAAGCGCGCAGAAGGTGTTAGTACGCCTGTCATTATAGTGCGGACTTTCCATAGCATAGAAAATCGCTACGTTTCAATTTGTGTAACTGAACTTGTTTCATGTCACTGGTCATATAAACCTCTGTAAACAGGAAAAACGTGGAAGAGTTTGCTTGCATCTAACTACAGCCCCCAAAAATACCATTGGCCATACTGAGCCTAGCTACATTGCTAACAGGAGTGACAGCACGTCTGACTGCATCTGACTGACTGGGAGGTCGCACAAAGCTCGGAGAGGTACGGAGCAGCTCGTCTCAATTCAGATAAGAGCATATTTCATTATGGAAGTACGGTGGACTGTTCCTTTAAACAAGGACAAGAAATTAATAAAGTTGAAGTGGGTGGCTATGAAAAAAATAAGCAAGCACAAAGATTTGAAAGGAAGATTTAGAAAGGAAAAAGAGGATGAAGTGTTGTTCTATACAGCTCTCTTTCCTGCATCAGTATGCTGCCCCTGACAGGCTTTCTTCATCCCACTCAAGAGAGCAGAAGCAGTCAGGGGGAAGAGCTGTTCAAAAGGGTCATTAGCCTCCAATCCACCACAACACCCCAGCTACTAAGCAGCTCAGTCTGGGTCCAGCCAAGTACCATTCACCTATACAAAATATATAGGAAGGTTTATACAGTAAACCTGTTTAAAGTTTATACAGTAAAGCCATTAATTCAATAACTTCATTATTCTATAGCCTAATCCTGTTATTATTATTATTATTATTATTATTATTATTATTATTATTATTATTATTCAGGTAAAACAAGATACACAAGATTATTACTAATGTCTAATCTATTTATGTCTTGTTGAATAACTGGACGAACATCTGCATTGGGTAGGGTTAACTGCAGCAACAATATAAAACATAGACAGTTAAAGCTGGTAAGTTTGGTTGGGTAGTTGATGTGGAAGAGGAAATTTCAGAATTTATGAGCTATGAATTGCTCATGTGAACTTGGAGAAAGTACAAAATGGGTATGTATAAACTTTTACTCTTGACAGTTTTGTTTTATCTTTAGCCACTCTTCCTGAACTAATTGAATTCGGAAAGAAGAAGAAGAACTTTATTCATTACACGCTTGTGAAATTCCTCTCTGCATTTAACCCATCTGAAGCAGTGAACACACACACAAGCAATGAGCACACACACATACCCAGAGCAGTGGGCAGCCATGCTAACAGCGCCCGGGGAGCAGTTGGGAGTTAGGTACCTTGCTCAAGGGCACCTCAGCCCAAGGCCATCCCATATTAACCTAACCGCATGTTTCTGGACTGTGGGGGAAACCGGAACACCCGGAGGAAACCTACGCAGACACAGGGAGAACATGCAAACTTCACACAGAAAGCCTCCGCTGGTTGCTGGGCACGAACCCAGAACCTTCTTGCTGCGAGGCGACTGTGCTAACCACTTACACCACCGTGCCACCATTATGATTATTGTTATTATAATATATAAGAAGCCCAACTACAGTTGTTGCTCAATTCCAAAGATTAGAGTGAAATTCTGAATGGTGCACTAAGTTTTGGTAATTGTGCATAATACATGCAGCAATTATCTTACATGATCCTGCATTTATCTCACTGATGAGAATTATTTCAGCACAACTAAACAAGTGAGTTCAAATCCTGCATGATTTAATGATTTTATTCAGACAAAATGCATTTCATTTGCTAATTCTTGTGGAGTTTCAGAATTTCCCTCAAATATTTTGTTCAGGAATCACATCTTAGAATTTCGACATGGGCCAGTGATATCTACAGATGCATTTGGTAGTGTTTATGATCAAGTGGATGTCACTGAAAATAAATATTCTGTCACTAGTTGTAGGACTATTTGATTTAGGAGGAGTAGCTTCTCTGACTGACTGAGAGAGGCCAAAAGCAGCACTAGAGCTCCTTCTCAAGAGGCCAGATTGCTGTAATGAGCTCATTAAAGTCTTGAAATCTGGTTATGAGGCATGACCAAGATGAAATTGCGGAGCATCTCTCTCTCTCACTGTCTCTCTCTGATTCTTGGCAAGTGGCTGAAACAGGCGCATTCAGATGTTATTTCTTCAGTGACCCTGACGAAGTGTTAGGGACAATGTTTGCCTAGGAGCTGTTATGACACGGAACATGAAAAAGGCTTTTCATGATATCTGGTGTTTTCCAGGCATCAGGCTTCAATAATCTGTTTGAAGAAGATAGGCAATTTTCAGTAACTTAAAAAAAAGTATTTACTAAGAATCCAAGAAAAAACAACTGCTCATTGCCAGGTCATACACTGGGTATTTGTGTGCAAGAACAATATATGAACAGGAATGTATGTCTTTCAGTATTAATACTGCAAAGAGAAGGCTCTGATTTAAGTATCACACCTAAATAAGAGTAAGTGCTAATGCAAAACGTGTTAATTGGTTGGTGTTTGTGCTGTGGGGCGGCATGGTGGTATAGTGGTTAGCATTGTCGCCTCACAGCAAGAAGGTTCTGGATTCGAGCCCAGTGGCTGATGGGGGTTTTCTGTGTGGAGTTTGCATGTTCTCCCCTTGTCTGCGTGGGTTTCCTCCGGGTGCTCCGGTTTCCCCCACAGTCCAAAGACATGCAGGTTAGGCTAATTGGTGGCTCTAAATTGATTGTAGGTGTGAATGTGAGTGTGAATGGTTGTCTGTGTCTATGCGTCAGCCCTGCGATGATCTGGTGACTTGTCCAGGGTGTACCCCGCCTCTCGCCCATAGTCAGCTGGGATAGGCTCCAGCTTGCCTGGGACCCTGCACAGGATAAGCGATTACAGATAATGGATGGATATTTGTGCTGTAAGTAGAATTTGAAATAAAACTGCAGGTCAGATGCTTCATTAGTTATGTGGAAATTCTGAGAAACAAATGCATGTATGGCTCTTACAGACCGTGACAGGATCTGACAGAAACCTGGTAATAAATACAGGGACTTTAATTTCTCACTACAATAGTGAGAGAAAATATGTTTCCCAAATTCAGCAACTTTCATTAGTACCACGGAATCAATCATGATGCAGAAGAACTCTGATGTAGCCATGACCTTCACTCTGTCTTCTTTTGTCTCTCCAAATTATTGTATTTTGAGAGTCTGATCTGCAATGTTTAAAAAAAGGTATAAATTTACAATGGAAAACTCTGCAGTGATCTAGTTTTTTAACTTCAGAACTGACAAGGACATCAGCAACAATGCACCACTTTTTTAAACTGTAATATTAACTTCATAATTTGTCACAAAGAAAATGTGCTTTAAAAAAAAGACTCCTTAATTGGCTCTGGTTGGTTTCTCTATGATCTGCATGAGTTTGCAAAACTTAGCTATTAGCAGCAAATAGTGTTGGTACCTCAAAGCTATGGTGCAGAGACATTTTTAAGCACACTAAAAAATGTGAAGTATTTATTTGGAAATAGACTATATGCACAAAATTGATCCACTTGTGTTGTTGTCTGGGCATGAGATCAAGCATATGTCTACACTGTGATACCCTTACCTTTGCTATGGTTAAAAATGTTATGAGCTATCAGTAAGACATATGTGGGCTCAGGGGAAAAAAACACTATTTAAAAAAATACATTTATCAGTAACGCATTGTAATTATAAATTACTTTAAAATGCTGTCAATAAACAAATAGTCAGCTTGTGAAGAATACAGTACTGTGCAAAAGTCTTGCATAGGCATGTGCAAAGAAATGCTGTAGAGCAAAGATGTTTTCAAAAAATAATGAAATGAAATGTTTCTACTAAAGAGCAGTAAACAGTAATAAACAAAGCAAAGTCAGTATCTGATGTGACGACCCTTTGACTGTTGCACTTGCTTCTTCATTATGTTTTTCGGTCTGAAAAGTGGTCTCTTGCATAATATGCTGCTTTCTTTACTGACGTACAAACCTCTTTCTGTAACATTTAAATTTGTGCTGGAAAACTGACTCAATAATGTCTCATCTTATTATCTTTAGCTGCTTTATCCTGTGCTACAGGGTCGCAGGCAAGCTGGAGCCTATCCCAGCTGACTACGGGCGAAAGGCGGGGTACACCCTGGACAAGTCGCCAGGTGATCACAGGGCTGACACATAGACACAGACAACCATTCACACTCACATTCACACCTACGGTCAATTTAGAGTCACCAGTTAACCTAACCTGCATGTCTTTGGACTGTGGGGGAAACCGGAGCACCCGGAGGAAACCCATGCGGACAACATGCAAACTCCGCACAGAAAGGCTCTCGTCGGCCACGGGGCTCGAACCCGGACCTTCTTGCTGTGAAGCGACAGCACTAACCACTACACCACCGTGCCGCCAACTCAATAATGTAGAAGTCATAAAATGAAAAAACTATAATAAAATTTTTACTAAAGAAAAAAAATAAGGTGCCAAAGACTTTTGCAAAGTCTCATCTCATCTCATTATCTGTAGCCGCTTTATCCTGTTCTACAGGGTCGCAGGCGAGCTGGAGCCTATCCCAGCTGACTACGGGCGAAAGGCAGGGTACACCCTGGACAAGTCGCCAGGTCATCACAGGGCTGACACATAGACACAGACAACCATTCACACTCACATTCACACCTACGGTCAATTTAGAGTCACCAGTTAACCTAACCTGCATGTCTTTGGACTGTGGGGGAAACCGGAGCACCCGGAGGAAACCCACGCGGACACGGGGAGAACATGCAAACTCCACACAGAAAGGCCCTCGTCGGCCACGGGGCTCGAACCCGGACCTTCTTGCTGTGAGGCAACAGCACTGACCACTACACCACTGTGCTGCCAACTCAATAATGTAGAAGTCATAAAATGAAAAAACTATAATAAAATTTTTACTAAAGGAAAAAAATAAGGTGCCAAAGACTTTTGCAAAGTACTGCATAAATTGACTTCATATATATGTATATGCCTGATAACATATTTTGCAAACATTTTGGACATTTGGAAGGCTTCTGCCAAGGTTTTGCTGTGTGCAGTTTTGCTAATCACTGCTAGGGTTCAGACCTTTTATATGTGTTCATCAGCCAGTAATATTAATCAGAAGCACTCAGAGACACCAATTATCATCATTTGTTCCACTCAAGTGATGTTCTAAGTATCTTTTCAGTCCAAGCACAATGTTCCAGCAAGAGTGGCACAAATTCCAAAATTTAAGAAAAAATATAGAGCATAGAAAGGCAAGAAGCAAAACTGTATTAAAATTAGTTCACAACTGCAATGAAGTGCTCTTGCAATGTTTGTGGCACTTCAAGAGCTGACTGGTATCAAGGGGTTGCAGTGTTGAGGATGAGGACTATCAGAGTGTTTGTTTGGGAGAGTGGGAGCAATTAGTAGCTGATATAGGAGTTTTAATGAAGGGTGTAATTACTTCACTTTTTTGAAGTATAAGGAATGCCTCTGCTACATTTAGACTGTGAAATTAAGCATAGAAAAGATGAATGGCAGGTTCCCCTGCATTAAGGGTAGCCATGGAGATGGATGAAACTCATGCTGTGTCCTCACTTCTGGGCTATGTTACAGGAGGTCTGTATTTTTCAGTTCACATGCACATTTACCTCTCCATTTCCAGCCTCTAGAGCTTGTGCAATCAGTTTGTAGACGTCAAATTATAGTCCTTTAAAAGTGGAGCTGCTGTAATTCACCCTGTCAGAGCTCTGAGCTTGAACACAAAAAGAGTTTCAAAATTCATTATGGCAGAAAGTGTTTCCTCAGAGCGAAGTGATGAGAAGGAAGTGTTGGTAGATATTGAGACACCAACAGAGCAGTTATCCTTGACCATAAAAACACCTGGCATGCCTGGAGTCACAACATTCCCTTGATTCAGCTTCACTTGCTTGGGCATGGACTCACAGTCTGCTTCCTGCCATTTCTGCTACATGCACATGTGCACCTACACAATTTCTCCTGGGGTAGTAACACACTACATACAGCTAAGTATTTATCCATCCATTATCTGTAGCCGCTTATCCTGTTCTACAGGGTCGCAGGCAAGCTGGAGCCTATCCCAGCTGACTATGGGTGAGAGGCGGAGTACACCCTGGACAAGTCGCCAGGTCATCACAGGGCTGATACACAAAGGCAAAGAACCATTCACACTCACATTCACACCTACAGTCAATTTAGAGCCACCAGTTAACCTAACCTGCATGTCTTTGGACTGTGGGGGAAACCGGAGCACCCGGAGGAAACCCACACAGACACAGGGAGAACATGCAAACTCCACATAGAAAGGCCCTCGCCAGCTGCTGGGCTCGAACCCAGGACCTTCTTGCTGTGAGGTGACAGTGCTAACTACTACACCACCGTGCCACCTGCTAAGTATTCATTCATTCATTCATTCATTCCTGAGCCTGCATTGTCTGTCTACCCATATATATATGAAATTACAGATAAAACAAATACACAAGATCATTTTTTAAATACACTTTGCAAGGAGGACAGAGCTTTTGACTAGCTTTTGGCTTCATGCCATGGCTGAGCATCCGTCATACATCTCTCTCACAATAGCTCTCTCTTTGTCTTTTTATGCTCCTTTCACTTACTCATTCAAACAAGCAAAAAGGATCACACAGCTACCTGACGTGTTATTCCAACCCAAGGTCTCCTAGCTGGAAAAAGCTCTGGACTTGAAAGAGTGGGAGATCAAGCATGTCATGGTATTATCAGCTTCCCTGAAGGAGACTGATCGCACCGAGGCAAGAAAAAAAGGGGGAAAGACAGACTGTGGATGGAAAACCTAATAGAAGTGTTTTCAAGGTTCAGATGCTCCATGATTGACATGCATTCCTGAAATGTGGAATATCTCCTGGTCAGCTGCCTCGGTCAGTTATCAGTATCACTTCTTTCTTTTACAGTTCACTTAGCATGATGATCTGCACAACAGGCCAAAAATTGGGAAGTAAACAAATGACTGAAAGTTTTTCAAAAAATTACAATTAAAGTTACAGTTTGTTTTAAATTAAATAAATCAATATTGAGTCACAGGAGAAAGAATGACTCAAAATGGATTATGTTAATGAGCTTCTGTGAGTCATCCTGGAAATCCTGTAAAAATTATTCACAATCAGAGCAGTTGGTTTTGAATTCTCAGGAGATTGCAAATCCACACACCATCCACCAACTCATCCTACAACATTATATCTGAAAGAAGTATTGCCAGAGATCTGGAACAAAGTTTTTAGAGGACAGCTTCATTTAAGAATGAGGTGTATACCTGGGATTATGATAAAAATCTGACCTGTATTGGCAACAAGCAAAAATAAATCATGAATGAGTTAAATGTACACTGTGGCTGTAGAAATTTAGTCAAGACCTCTTTTAACTTATGTTAAAAAGTTATCATCTGTTATCTTATGAAAACATGAAATCCACAGCATCACACACAGACTAAGACAACTGCATCGCTGGTAAAATTCCACCAGAGCCACAGGGATTAAGTGACAAAAGGTAGCTGTAAAGCTGTTGTAGTGTGCAAGTTATGATCTTGACAAGCAAAGTGGATAAAGGGGAACGGCCTTTGGGGTATTTTAAATGTAAAAGCCAGAGTTGAGGTTACTTCTCTTTGTAAATTTCAACGTATAACATTTAATCGGGTTACATATGAAGTCAGGGATTGATTTTCAAATGACCCAGCTGAATAAACATGTATAGATTAGAGATAAGGAGGCAAGAGATAGTGAGAAAGAGAGAGATAGAGAATAATTTAAGGAGCTATTTCCTTGGCACCATTGATTTAACTGTCCAGAAGAGATTGGCATGACTTGGGCATTTCACAGAGCTTGATATTCAACCAACATTCATGAACTAGCCTTAGATCGCATGAATAAAAGGAAAGGCCAAAGCACCTCCTCTTAATCAGACCATTAACTTGTGATTTATGCATGCCTTGCCCCTTGAGTAAAGTTGCCACTGTTCAACCATTCTGTGAATAATTACTGTAAAGGAGTATATTTAAAGGACAGTTCATGTCATGTTGAGGCTCATTAAAGCATGGCGCCTTCCCCTGTGCCTGCTAGAGTATATACTGTATCCACTGCAGATGCAGAATGAGTCTCAGGTATTATGACACTGACAGCTCATTGGCATGCTGTCTGGGTAGGGACTTGAGGGGAATGAAGTCTGCAGGGAGCAGAAAGAGATCAGGAGAAGATTAGATGTTCCTTGAAGTACGTGCAATCTCTGTGCATATCCCAAGCTCTCTGTACTGTATTGAAAGTGTGAACTGTAGTTGATGTAAATCGTGTGTGTGTGTGTGTGTGTGTGTGTGTGTGTGTGTGTGTGTATCTTTGAGTAGAGAAAGGTCATGGGTGTTGGCTTGGCTTCCTTTCTTCTTACACACCAGCAGCAGTGGAAATAATACAATAAAATTACAAAAAGATGAAAGCATGGGGGCAGCATGGTGGTGTAGTGGTTAACACTGTTGCCTCACAGCAAGAAGGTTCTGGGTTCAAGCCCAGTGGCAGATGGGGGCCTTTCTGTGTGAAGTTTGGATGTTCTCCCTGTGTCTCTGTGGGTTTTCTCCGGGTGCTCGAGTTTCCCCCAAAGACATACAGGTTAGGCTAATTGGTGGCTCTAAATTATCACTGTACAGGATAAGCAGTGATGGATGAAGGCACAGGTATTGTGTGAAACATTAAATAAAACTGCAGGTAGTGAAACTTACACTTGAGTAGAAGTTTTAAAATGTCCATCCATCCATTATCCGTAACCGCTTATCCTGTACAGGGTCGCAGGTAAGCTGGAGCCTATCCCAGCTGACTATGGGTGAGAGGCAGGGTACACCCTGGACAAGTCACCAGATCATCGCAGGGCTGACACATAGAGACAAACAACCATTCACACTCACGTTCACACCTATGGTTAATTTAGAGCCACCAATTAGCCTAACATGTCTTTGGACTGTGGGGGAAACCGGAGCACCCAGAGAAAACCCACACAGACACGGGGAGAACATGCAAACTCCGCACAGAAAGGCCTCCGTCGGCCACTGGGCTTGAACCTAGAACCTTCTTGCTGTGAGGTGATAGTGCTAACCATTACACCACTGTGCTGCCCAATTTAAAAATGTTCACGCTTAAATGTACTGACTTTTAAGTACTTAAATGTAGATTTTAATGTGCAACAAATTACATGATTTAATTGATATGAAAGTGTAACAAGTGTTCTAGGTGGGTGGAGCACAGAAGCACGGCAGGCCAGAACTGAGTTCTCAAAAGACTCTTTATTTAGCTTTTCAGCTTTAAACTACACACGCACGCACACAAGTATCCAGGTTGGGGAGAAGCTCCCTTTCTCTGCTCTCCCTCTCCTCTTATAGGGCGCGGTCGCTGGGGAAGACACACAAACACAGGTTAATTCCCATCAGGTGCAGTGATTCCGCCACTTACCTTCCCTGACTCCGCCCTCCATTCACAGACCGATGCTTGACCACGCCCCCGCTGCCACATACCCCCACCGCCCGACTCAGGCCGGACAGCCGTCTGGCCTGCAGCCGACTCCCCCCCCCCCCTTGACGGGAGAGGAAGTCTGCCACAACCATCTGCACCCCCGGCCTGTGGACCACCTCGAACTTAAACAGCTGGAGTGCCAGATACCGACGGGTGATCCGCGCGTTGGCATCCTTCATGCGGTGGAGCCACTGCAGGGGTGCGTGGTCCGACCAGAGGGTGAAAGGGCGCTCCAGCAGATAGTAGCGGAGGGTGAGGACTGCCCACTTGATGGCGAGGCATTCCTTCTCTATGGTGCTGTACCTGCCCTCGTGCACCGACAGCTTGTGGCTGATGTACAACACTGGACGGTCCTCCCCCGCCACCTCCTGGGACAGAACCGCCCCCAGCCCTCTGTCCGATGCGTCTGTCTGTAAAATAAAGGGCAGAGAAAAGTCAGGGGAGTGTAACAGTGGCCCCCCACACAGTGCAGCCTTTACCTTAGAAAAAGCCCGCTGGCATTGCTCCGTCCACTGGACCAGATCTGGTGCTCCCTTTTTAGTGAGATCAGTCAGCGGGCTGGTGACATCCGAATAATTAGGTATAAACCTACGATAGTAGCCAGCCAGCCCCAGGAACTGCCTCACCCCCTTTTTGGTCTTGGGCCTCAGGCAGGCTGCAATCGCTGCTGTCTTATTAATTTGGGGACGCACCTGCCCATTGCCCAAGTGGAACCCCAGATACCGTACTTCCACCCGCCCAATCGCACACTTCTTCGGGTTGGCTGTGAGCCCCGCTCGCCTCAGTGACCCCAGGACAGCCTTCAGGTGTTTTAGGTGCCATAGCCAGTCATTACTATAAATAATAATGTCATCTAGGTATGCGGCCGCATAGGTGGCGTGGGGGCAGAGGACCCTATCCATAAGCTGCTGGAACATAGCGGGCGCCCCAAACAACCCAAACGGAAGTGTGACGAACTGGTGTAAGCCAAACTGTGTGGAAAAGGCCGTTTTTTCTCGGGATAGTGGAGTCAAGGGGATCTGCCAATATCCCTTTGTCAAATCCAGTGTCGAATAAAAACGAGCCGTGCCTAGTCAATTGAGCAACTCATCAATACGAGGCATTGGGTACGCGTCAAATTTAGACACCGCGTTGACTTTTCTATAGTCCACACAGAATCGGACCAACCCGTCGGCCTTGGGAACCAAGACCACCGGACTGCTCCAGTCACTGTGGGACTCCTCGACGATGCCCATTTCGAGCATGGCCTCGAGTTCTTCCTGAACCACCTTTTTCTCGTGTTTGGGCAGTCTGTAAGGGCGGCTGCACACTACCACCCCTGGGGGCATCTCAACGTGGTGCTCTATGAGGTGGGTGCGGCCGGGCAGGGGCGAGAACATATCAGAAAATTCTGTTTGCAACCAGGCGACCTCCGCGAGCTGGTTCGGGGAGAGGTGGGCTCCACAGGGGACCGGAGCGGTGGGTGATGCCGATTTTCCCTTTTGAACCTCCAGCCCCAGCTCCGCCTTCTCTGGAACCACTGACACCAGTGCCACGGGGACCTCCTCACGCCAACGTTTTAACAGATTGAGGTGGTATACCTGTAATGCCCCACCCCTGTCCGTTCACCTCACCTCATAGTCAACGTCCCCGACTCGCCATGTGACCTCAAAGGGTCCTTACCAACTGGTGATTAATTTAGAGCTCGACATGGGCAATAACACGAGTACTTTGTCTCCCGGTGTGAATTCCCTAAGGCGCGTGCCCCTGTTGTACAGGCGGACTTGACGTTCTTGAGCCTGCCGCAAATTCTCCTGGGTTAGGTGTGTGAGTGTGTGGAGTTTTGCGTGCAGGTCAATAACGTATTGAATTTCACTTTTGCTCGGGGAAGGTCCCTCCTCCCAATTTTTCCGCAGCACATCTAGTATGCCACGTGGCTTATGCCCATATAATAATTCGAATTGGGAGAACCCCATGGAGGCTTGTGGGACCTCTCGCACTGCAAAAAGCAGGGTCTCGAGCCATTTATCCCAGTTACGTGCGTCCTCGCTTACAAATTTTTTAATTATGTTTTTGAGGGTGCGATTAAACCGTTCGACTAAGCTGTCCATTTGTGGGTGATAAACGCTGGTGCGGATCAGCTTGATTCCCAATAACCCATACAGTTCGTGCAGTGTGTGTGACATAAACGTACTGCCTTGATCAGTCAGAATCTCTTTGGGGATTCCAACTTGGGAGATGACATGGAAGAGCGCTTCCGCAATACTATGTGCGGAAATATTGCGGAGCGGCACTGCTTCCGGATATCGTGTTGCATAGTCCACCAGAACTAAAATAAAGCGATACCCTCATGTTGACCAATCTAATGGCCCAACGAGATCCATCCCAATTCTTTTGAACGGGGTCTCAATTAATGGTAGAGGGCGCAAAGGCGCTTTTGGAATGGCCGCTGGATTTACTAACTGGCATTCGCGGCATGCCGTACACCACCTACTGACATCACCGCGAATCCCTGGCCAATAGAACCGGGCCATTATTCGGGCTAGTGTCTTATCCTGCCCTAAGTGTCCAGCCATGGGATTAAAGTGAGCCGCCTGGAATACCAATTTCCGGCGGCTCTTTGGGATCAAAAGTTGGGTTACTTGTTCCTTAGTCTGAGTGGCCTGCGTCACTCGGTATAACTCATCCTTAATAATGGAAAAATAGGGGAAGGACGGGGTGGCATTTGGCTGGAGCGTTTGACCATTGATTACTCTCACTTGGTCAAATGCATGTCGCAGAGACTCGTCTCACGATTGCTCTAACGGAAAATCCGTGAGGGATTCCCCGAGAGAGGGAGGAGGAGCCTGCTGCTCCTCACTCTGACGTGGTGATGACGTAGACGGCTCTGTGACAGCTGCTCCCGCCAATGCCACACCGGGACCTCCCCCCGCTGAACTACAGCAGGACCCACTCTTCACTAAGTGCGTCATTAAATCCCGAAATCCTGGCCAATCAGTCCCCAAAATTATAGAGTGGGTAAGGCGAGGATTAACCGCCGCCTGTACTCTAAATTTCTCCCCTCGAAACAGAATGTGGACCGACACTAAAGGGTAGTTGTGAACATTCCCGTGCACACACAACACCTTCACCAACTGTGCTCTGCCCAATGCCTCGTCTTGCACCAGGCTTTGGTGGACTGAGATCTGATTATAGCCGGAGTCCACCAAAGCCTGATACATATCCCCTTGGATACTTACCGGTATGCAATACGCTCTGGTCCGATCGAGGGCAGGTCCTGGTGCGTCGGGGATCCGGACCACCACTTCCACCTCCATTGCCGAGCACTGATGCTGGAGGTGCCCCGGCTCCCCGCAGCACCAGCACACCAGCCCAGGCTCTCTCTCTGCACCGGTGTTCCGGATATCACTCACCTGAGGGGGGGACGACACAGACACGGAAGTAGGAAATGGTAGGACACCACGGGTGGGGCGGGCCGGCTAGGGTGGCGCCGGCCCCCGCCTCCACGGTGGGGGAATGGGGCGAGGGTGAGGAACAGAAGGAGAGAGAGAGAGAGAGAAGGGAGGGGAGAGGGGGAGACATGCTGTCCTGCCGTTGGAACGGCCGCCATATGGTCCTCCGCCAGCTCAATGGCCTGATCCAGTGACGCCAGGCGATGGTACTGGACCCACTCCGCGGTCCCTTCCGGAAGTCGAGCGACGAACTGCTCCAGCGCCACCAGATCGATGATTTCCTCGGCATCGTGGTTGTCGGCCCTCAGCCACCAGCAGCAGGCGTCCCGGAGTTGCTGGCCAAACGCGAACGGCCGGCCAACCTCTTCCAGGCGCAGCACGCAGAAGTGCTGCCACTGCTGCTCCAGAGTGGGACCCACACGCTGGAGGACGGCCCTGCGGAGGTCCGCGTAGACCAGCCGGCTGTCGGTGGGGAGCTGTAGCGCGGCCAGCTGTGCCTCGCCCGTGAGCAGGGGGAGGAGGTGCGCCGCGCACTGTTCCACCAGCCAACCCCACGCCTCTGCTGCCTGCTCAAAAAGAGCGAGGAAGGCCTCGGGGTCGTCGTGCAGGCCCATCTTCGTAAGGGTGAGGTGGGGAGGGCCCGCGGCGGTGGAGGTGGTGGACCCCGCCGACGCGAGTAGGTGCTGGAACGCCTGGCAGTCTTCCTGCTGCGCCAACACCAGGGCCTCGAACCTTTGCTCCTGTTCTTTCCGGAGGGCGACCAGCGCCTGGTGCTGGCTCTGTTGGGCCGTGGTGAGGGCATGGATCAAGTCCTTGAAGGGGGAGGACTCCATGGGGCTGTTCACTCCTGCGCTCCTTCCCGGGTTTCGGCACCACTGTCACAAGTGTTCTAGGTGGGTGGAGCACAGAAGCACGGCAGGCCAGAACTGAGTTCTCAAAAGACTCTTTACTTAGCGTTTCAGCTTTAAACTACACACGCACGCACACAAGTATCCAGGTTTGGGAGAAGCTCCCTTCCTCCGCTCTCCCTCTCCTTTTATAGGGTGCGGTCACTGGGGAAGACACACAAACACAGGTTAATTCCCATCAGGTGCAGTGATTCCGCCACTTACCTTCCCTGACTCCGCCCTCCATTCACAGACCAACGCTTGACCATGCCCTCGCTGCCACAGAAAGTTTTAACTTTATGAAAGTTAGCATTCAAACTTTTCTTATGACTTCATTTGTATGAAAATAAACAAGCTCCAGCCCCATGGTCCTCACTCTGATCAGGAATTCAGATTATTTTTAAATTAAAGTGAGACTAATAGTCAGTCTCTTTTGCACACTTGTTTGCTACCCTTATTCTTAGTCAACTGGTTGCTATCTGTACAAATTGGTATATGAATGTTTGGATGTTTTAATTATAGTTATTATTAGCTCATCTGGCCAACAGGCCGATGAGCTTATGCTATAATGTGTTGGCCGTCATCTGTCCGTCGTCGTCCACATTTCACGAAAATCGCTTCTTCTCTCTCAGTTCGTCACTGATTTTTATTCTTTTTGGCAGGAAGGTAGGTCTGCCTGGGCTGCTTATAGCTTCTACCTAAATGTGCATAATTGCAATTAATAATGAAGATATGAAGTAATTAAGCCCTAACGTGCAGTTTCCACACAAATTGCTTCTTCTCCCTCAATTCTTCATCGATTTTGATTCTTTCTGGCATGAAGGTAGGGGGACCTAGGATGCATATAACTTCTACCCACATTTGCTTCATTACAATTATTAATGAAGTTATGGACTAATTAAGTCTTACTGAGCAGTTCAACAAAAGTCATTTCTTTTCAGTCAGTTCCTCGCCATTTTGGATTCTTTCTGGCAAATAGGTAGGTATTCCTAGGGTGTATATAGCTTGTATATAGTGTATATAGCTTGCAACATTTATTGTGCAAGGTGGCCCACTTTAGAGCATTCCTTTTGGACTAGAAAAGGCCGGAGTGAGCTACGCCATCATTGACAGTCTTGTTATATTAAGTTAAACTGCACAGATATTGTAAATATAGTAATTAACTCGAATTAAAATGTACAGAAAATGTATTGACTTGGTAGCGGGTAAAAAATTGAAATCTGAAAAGAGGTCTAAATGAAACTATAAGGAATAAAAAGGATGTTTTCATGCAAATGTAACAGAGAAAGGTACACAGATTAATTTTAAATTATACCTTACAATGATACCTAGGAATAGTAACAAAGTAAGTTTTCATAATTGAATTCAAAAGGGTAAACTTTCATACATTCTATATTCATTACATGTAAAGTGAAAAATTTTCAAGGCTTTTATTGTTTTAATTTTGTTGATTATGGTTTACAGCTCATGAAATTCAGAAATCCAGTATCTCAAATTATTAGAATATTTAATTTCGAGTTTGGATAAAACAGTAAAAACTGTTGCTCAGTGGTTGAATGGCCTCTTTACAGATGAAAGTAAATTTTGCATTTCGTTTGGAAATCAAGGTCCTAGAGTCTGGAGGAAGAGTGTAGAGGCACAGAATCTAATAAGTTTCAAGTCCAGTGTGAAGTTTCTGCAGTCTGTGATAATTTGGGGTGCCATGTCATCTGCTGGTTTTGGTCCACTGTGTTTTATCAAGTCTACTGAGCAACAGTCCAGTTCTTTCTTTCCTTATCCCAGGTAAGACGCTTCTAATGTTGTCTCTGATTCAGGAGTGGCTTGATATTAGGAATGTGACAGTCATAGCCCCTTTCCTGAAGACATCCATGCATGGTGGCTCTTGATGCACTGACACCAGCCTCAGTCCACTCCTTGTGAAGCGCTCCCAAGTTCTTGAATCGATTTTTCTTGACAGTCCTCTCAAGGCTGTGGTCATCTCTGTTGCTTGTGCACCTTTTCCAGACAGCCTTTTCAGTACTGACCTTCTGTGGCTTACCCTTCTTGTGGAGGCCGTTGATGATTGTCTTCTAGACAGCTGTCAAGTCAGCAGTCTTCCTCATGATTGTGGTTGCGTGTACTGAACTAAACCGAGAGATACACAGTATTTATTTTATTCAAACTTGAAATGAAATACTCTCATATTTTGAGATACTGGATTTCTGATTTCCATGAGCTGTAAGCCATAATCTTCAAAATTAAAACAAAATCAGCCTTGAAATATTTTACTTTACATGTAATGAACAAGCCCTGTGATAACCTGGCGACTTGTCCAGGGTGTACCCCACCTTTCGCCCGTAGTCAGCTGGGATAGGCTCCAGCTTGCCTGCGACCCTGTAGAACACGATAAAGCGGCTAGAGATAATGAGATGAGATGTAATGAACAAGCCCTGTGATGACCTGGCGACTTGTCCAGGGTGTACCCCGCCTTTCGCCCGTAGTCAGCTGGGATAGGCTCCAGCTTGCCTGCGACCCTGTAGAACAGAATAAAGCGGCTAGAGATAATGAGATGAGATGTAATGAACATAGAATATATGAAATGTTACCCTTTTTGAATTAAATGATGAAAAAAATAACTTTTTCACAATATTCTCATATTTTGAGATGCACTAGTATATTCACTCAAGTACTTTCCACCTCTGCACATCAGAGGCCATCTCTAGCAAACAGAAAATGCAGGCAGAAGGTTGAACATTTTTATGCTACTGTTACTCGATATCCAGTTCTAGTAAATGCCTGCACAAAATATGATAAATTTCACTCTGTTCTCTCTTGACCTGAGCAGACACACTTCAGAAAATACATTCAACTATCATCTCTCATTTCATCTTAGTTGGAGCTGCTACTGATTGTTCCATTGAACTGTCTCAATTAAGAACTATACAGTATATTGTATTTATCATGTCAGGTACCCAAGCTATTTTGTTTTCAACTTCCATCAATGAAAAATGTATTAAAGGGAAGTAACTCCCTGAAGTTCACCATAGCCAGTATGCTGTCTAGACTCTTCAATCAAGCCCCGAGATGGCACAGAAGTGATGAAATAACACACTCCTTTAGCACACAGTGGGAGATGGTGTGTTTTAGAATGGGAAAGAGTACAGAGATTGACATTTCAGTCAAGAACAGCAGGAATTTAACAGCCTCCTTGCTTGGCATCCCAAGTGCTTGACACCCAAGAAACATAATATCCCACTTTCCAGTGCTCATATACCCCCACTAATCTGACTCTGTACACTCCACAGGACTCACTGGGATGCCCAGTGCTAGTAAGATTATATTTGTACTATAACAATGATTGGCTCTGACATTGATACGCACTGACCTCGGTCAAATTAACTGACAACAAAGACATGCAGTGAAAGACCCTGCAGGCAATTTGTGCTGCCCTCAGAACAACATACCATGGACTCCCCTGCTATGTGTGACTGCAGAGAGGGTGGGGCTGTAGGTTGGATGGAACTGAGACAGATGAGGAAATATGTAAATCTGTCCCACAGTGAGGAAAATTCTTGCTCAGTGTGACACTAATCTTTTAGCTCCCCATACAAACAACTTATTGCAGTTATGTGCATAGCATACAGATGACTTCACCTTTGTTTATGCCTGATGATTGGGAGCTATTTTGTAACATTCACTCTAAATGTACAATTGTTGTTGTTGTTGTTGTTGTAAGCTTATATAATCAGCCAAAGCAGTTGACAGGAAATTGTACTTAAGCTGGATGTACCATCTCTGCCTTCATTCATACTCCCAGGCATAGCTGCAAAGTTTTATACTGAAAATTAGGTGATCATCTTTAAATCAAATGAGCCTAACACCATTGTACTGTCTTCAACTTAGTGCAAATCATAATCTCATCTCATTATCTCTAGCCGCTTTATTCTGTTCTACAGCATCGCAGGCAAGCTGGAGCCTATCCCAGCTGACTACTGGCGAAAGGCGGGGTACACCCTGGACAAGTCGCCAGGTCATCACAGGGCTGACACATAGACACAGACAACCATTCACACTCACATTCACACCTACGGTCAATTTAGAGTCACCAGTTAACCTAACCTGCATGTCTTTGGACTGTGGGGGAAACCAGAGCACCCGGAGGAAACCCACACGGACACAGGGAGAACATGCAAACTCCGCACAGAAAGGCCCTCGCCAGCCACGGGGCTCGAACCCGGACCTTCTTGCTGTGAGGCGACAGCGCTAACCACTACACCACCGTGCCGCCCGCAAATAATAATAATAATAATAATAATAATCTCATCTCATCTCATTATCTCTAGCCGCTTTATCCTTCTACAGGGTCGCAGGCAAGCTGGAGCCTATCCCAGCTGACTACGGGCGAAAGGCGGGGTACACCCTGGACAAGTCGCCAGGTCATCACAGGGCTTAATAATAATAATAATAATAAGTTCAATTTATATAGCGCCTTTCTAAAACCCAAGGACGCTTTACAATTATAGACAGGAAAAAAAATTCCACCAAATAAGGGTCAGGATGTAATTCCAGTGGTGTAGCAGCCACAGTCCCACCAAAAGGCGCACGAAAACAAGTCCCACACCACCAGCACAGCCACCAACGCCTCCAGCAACATCGCTCGAACACCACGCCATGGATCCACAATGCGAGCACAGAAGCACCGCCACGCAGAGCGCTGGTGTGTCCCAAACCGCCTGCACAGCCGCCGCGACGCCACCGAGCAACATCACTCAGAACATCAAGCCAAGCATTAAAGCACAGAGTGCTGGACAACCACGATGTTATGAGCAACGAGCTCACTGCAGTCCATAGCTGGGAGCACAGGCATCACCCACAGCTAACCAAGGCCTGGAGGGGACCGACGCCCAAAACTGGGTCTGGAGCTACACCACAACTGGCGGACAAAAACACTCAAATAAGCATCAAACTACACAAACACACAGAAAAAAAAAAATAAATAAAAATAAAAAGGAAAATAAAAAAGGAAATAAAATAAAATAAAAAAGCTCCGGCTAGCTAGCTAGCTAGCCAATGCACACATATAAAGTATACTTATTTCATATCTAATAAGTAGTTTGGTCATTTTTAGGTGAAACTGAAGAGCATTAAAGGGGAACTGAAGGTAAATTTTTTATTATCAAAATTCTATTTATCTCATTTTATAAAATGTAGGAATGCATTTCTGATAGCTATTTTGTCGCTGCTATAGCAAATTATGAGTGTTTGAAATATGTTATGTAATATATCAGTCCATATGTCAAAGCAATGGCTGTAAACGAGATTTGCTGAGATCTGTGCGAGACCTGTGTGAGACTTCTTAGGACAGAAATAAAATGTACAGCGGAAAACAAAGTGACCAACATCTGCCAACATTGTCAAAAGACGCGCGCCCTCCTTCAAATGCTGACATAATCAAGCCGGAAGTCTTCCCTGTGTCCGAAATCGCTCCCTACTCACTATAAAGGGCACTATAATAGCGGGGACGCCATTTTGTAGTGCTGTCCGAAACCTTAGTGAGGATTATGTGAGAAAAGTATTCAGTATAATATGTATTTATCACAAAAATACATGCATGTATTTATTATTTTGAAAACCCACCAGCCACCTGATCTGGCACATTTTAATTGTGCGACAGTAATGACGTAAATATCAGCACAACAGACTAGTCCTTATCCTGTCGTCTTTCCAACTCTTCTCTACTCCACGTTGGTTCGAAGTCGTATGGAATAATCTCCATCACTGATGAAGCTGGCAAATCTCGAAATGAATCTAAATTGGAATGATATGGCGATCTGTCTGCTGTGTAAACAGTTTTCAAAATGACGGCGCTGACACTTCACGTTTGAAGTCTTGCACAAGTCTCGTGAAGATCGCGCTGATAAGCGACGCCTGCCGTGGACCAAACAAACTACATTCAACATGGCTAAAAACCGAAAAGGCTGATAAGTGTAATACAATATGCCAGTACAGGTCACGATGTAAGGTTAATAAAACCGAAAATGTAATTGAATAACATGTTAATTAAGAAATAAAGCAAGTTTAAAAATGACTTCAGTTCCCATTTAACAGTTGTTCAGTGATGTACTGTAGTTGCCCTTTCCTTACCATACGGTGATCAGGGTTTAAGTCCTGCTATGCCTCCATGTTATTAGTTAAGCCTAGGTCACAACTGGACGTACGATTTTTTGGCCGTGCGATTTTTGGCGTTTCCCAAATCGCTGTGGTTTTTTTGTTCGTGGAGAAAGACGCACATTGGCCATAAGTTTGTCTTGCAACCTGAAAAAAACGTAAGCGCCCGTAGAGTTTGTTTGACATGACAAAGAACCTCTGCGGCCGGTCTGCGGCTCGAAAATCAGCACGTCACACGCGCGCCCTCCGTGCGTTTCTTGCGTTTTTTGCACATAGACCGGCCGTAGGAGCACATACGGCCAGTTGTGACCGAGGCATTAGGAATATTAAATTAGTTCAACTTCATATACCTTTCCAAGATTGAAGAAAATAAAAATGTTATTGTGTTACTCTGACAAAACTACTAATAATAATAATTAAGTAGATCTTACTGAAATAAGATTCATGCACATTTTCCCTCATTTTTTGAAAGTAGATGCAATTAATTATGAGTTAGAGGGTTCTTTAGACAAAGGGTTTTCATTTGTTTAGCAAGAGTCTGACACCTATCCACTGCTACCACGATATTAGGGGCTCAACCAACCCTGCAGGCAGACAACCAGTGAGATTCCCCACTGTTTCAAAGCTGTTTGATATCCCTGGCATGTGCCTGTGCCTTCACAGTACACAGAACACATACAGAAAAATTCTCTACTGCCTCTCAGACTAAAAGCCTTTAGAACATTTGGGAGAGAAACAGACAGCCAGAAAGAGAAATGGAGAGGGATGAAAGAGCATGATTCAACAATTCTTTATTGATTTATGACACATATAGCAGATGTTTTCAAATTGAATTTACACCGATTTTCTTTTATTTTTATTTAAACACAATTGCATTTGCAAATCATAACAGCCACTGTCAGTTGCTTTCATACGTGCTTACCTAAAGTGTATTTATCCTCCATATTCATTTTGACAACTTGATGAATATTTGATGACTTGATGATAAATTAACATACTTTGCAAGTCTTGCAAAAAAAAAAGAACATAAATCAAGTATACATTTGAAACAGGTTAATACATATGTAGCCTTGTGCTATATGTTTCTTTGGTTTTCTTTGTACTGGAAAATATTGAGAAGTGTAAAAAATAAATAAATAAATAAATAAATAAATGAGTTTTGCATGTACTATGCTGAAATGTATTTATTTTTTCATGGCCTGTATTTTAATTTCATTTTTTACATGGTATTGACTCTATCTCTAGGACATTGGAGGGGAGTTTAATTGAAGAACGTTATCAGATAGATAACTAGAGTTTCAATGACTGTGTATACAGAGTGTATTGACTGCAAAGTCACGTTATGAGTCAGTTTAGTGGCGAAGCCATGCCTGATCGCCATTGTGGCTAACGTGCTCTCAAGTCAAGAAGCAATGCTGTTCACCTGGACAAGACGAACAGGACAGAGGAAATAGCTTGACTGCCAGCATTTACAGGTCGATGTGAGGAGTAAGGCGGCTGCATGTTCCATACAGGCGACGACACAACTTTGCTCTCTCCAAACTTCAGGTACTGGCATGTCACCTTTTTATTTCTTGCTCTACCGAGCGAAGCGGCCATTTCGTTTCTGGTCACACCAAACCCAAGCGGCGCAACAGGCCTGCATTGAGGGTGAAGTTTAAGTTTAGTATGGTTATAATGCCGGCATAGGACATTTTCCACACTTTATCTGAGTTAAATAGTGAACTGGAAACTTTTATGTCTGTTACATTTAATTTTGTACTGTTTGTTACAGCATGTTTGTGTTTCTTGGTGTAGCATTGAAGTGCACATCTTGGGTATATTTAGGAGCAAGATCAAAGTAATTCTCTTATTTTATATTAAACTTTGGTCAAATATCTGTCATATTTTGCATTTTGTGCAATTTTTTTTACCTTGCGCAATGCCAGAAAAATTCAGTTGAAATCAAGCCATTTGAGGCAAATTGGTCCACGTCTGAAAAAACTTGCCATTTGGATTTCCCGGCAAACATTGATTTTCGTGACGTCACACGCGGGACACCTCCTTCTGAATCCCATGTCAGTGTTGGTTTGTTTATGAGAATACGACCTGGTGGTTTTCTGCAAATTTCTTCAATGTTATCACGTAATTATTAAAATGGTTAACAGATGTATCGTAGGAGGGTGTAGCAACACCAATCATGATGGGATTAGTACTCATCATTTTCCAAAAGACCGGACAATGAGAGAGAAATGGGAGTGCTTCGTGTGAGGCACCCAGAAAAAGCCGAGGACCAAGCAGAGCCAAGAAAAAGACCAAGAAAATCAGCAATTCACAAGTTGACTGTTGCCAGGTAAGAAATAAGAGAGACTATACTCTAAATACATGTGAAGTAGAACTTTGGATTTAATGTATGTGAACACCAAGGACGCATATAGTTCATCACCCCTCCCCCCGCTGGGCCGTTCTGACCACAATCTGGTTCACTTGTCCACTACATACATACCTATGGTGAATAAACAACCACCCACCAAGAGGTATGTAAGGAGCTGGTCTGAGGAGACCAGTATGGCACTGAGGGACTGCTTTGACACCACGGACTGGGATGTGTTGTGTGAACCTCATGGGGATGACATTGATAGCCTGACAACCTGCATCACGGATTACATTAATTTCTGTGTTGAAAACACTGTGCCAGTCAGGAAGGTACAGTGTTTTCCCAACAATAAACCCTGGGTGACCTCTGAACTAAAAGCCCTATTAAACAAGAAGAAGAGGGTTTTTTAATCTGGCAACAAGGAGGAGATGAGGAGAGTGCAGAGGGAGCTGAAGAGGGGGATAAGGAGAGGCAAGGACAGCTACAAGAGGAAGCTGGAGGAGCACCTCAAGGAGAGCAACACCAGAGAGTTATGGAGAGGTCTGAAAACCATCTCTGGCCACACAAAGGACAGTGGGAGGGGCCCTGTATCTGGGGGCCAGGACTGGGCAAATGAGTTGAATCTCTTTTTCAACAGATTTGACTGTGCCACCCCACCCTCCCCCACTCACCATAGTCCTGACCTGTCTGTGATATCAATCCACCCCCCCCATCATCATCATCATCATCATCAGGGCGGCCTCAGCCGAGCTGCACACCTAGCTGTCCAATTCTCACGATCCAACATACAGTTGGCTAGCTCTGCAATGTCAGCCGCCCCTGCGTCCCCCTTCAAAATGTCCAAGAATGTTGTTACTGGGCATCCAGGCCGGCGAGAGCCGTGGGTTGGCTCCCACAAAACTAGATGGCTTGCTGGCAGATCGCTGTGGCGGAAACAGTGGCCTGCAAGGCCAAGCCTGCGCCAGGCAACCTTGTCTGTGATCTTGGGCAGGTCGCCATATAGGACTTTGTTGGAGATATGTTCCTGCCAGTTGACGTTCAATACAACTCACAACATGCGGGTGTATGAGCCGTCCAGCGACTTCTGAAGGGATGTATTCAGTGCCCAGCACTCGCTTCCATATAGAAGTATGGGTTCCACGGTGGCGCGGAAGAGTTTGATCTTGAGATCTTGTGGCATGCTTGATTTCCAGACAGCCTTCATATCGTTTAGGGCTCTCCAAGTGAGTGCCTTGCGCACCTTCATCTCACGACTCGTGGAGCTGACCCAGGAGCCTAGGTATTTGAAGTTGGCTACTTCCTCCAAAGGGCTGCCGTTTGTCGTCACTAGAGGAGTTGTGGGGACATTGAAAGACATCACTTTGGTCTTCTGCTCATTGACAGTGAGTCCGATCTGGCGACACTCCTCCATGAGCGTCAGCAGTCTCTGAGCCTGTAAGACATTGTTAGATAGTAGAACAATGTCGTCGGCATATTCGAGATCTGCAAGCACCTTTGCCGGGTGCCTGCGTGACCTGCGCGGAGTTAATGTGAGACCAAGTTCCGCCTCTCTCCCGGTGATGGCTTTGCGAAGGGCGTAGTCCAGAATGATGACAATGATGACCCCCCCTCCCCTCATAATACCTCTGACACCAACAGCTTCCTCCTCACACCACATCACCCCCCTCCACTCCCTGCCAGACCAATCCACACACTCCACCCCTGACCTCACTCTACAGGAGTCACACCTCGGCTACACCCCTCGCCTCTCCATAACAGTTGATCAGGTGTTGAAGGAGCTGAGGAGGATCAAGACGAGGAAAGCTGCTGGCCCTGATGGTATCAACTCCAGACTGCTTAAGGACTGTGCAGATCAGCTCTGTGGGATACTTCTGTACATTTTCAACCTGAGCCTCAGTCTGGAGAGAGTTCCACTTCTGTGGAAAACATCATGTGTGGTTCCAGTTCCCAAGACTGCGCACCCCAGGGAGCTCAACCACTTTAGGCCAGTAGCTTTAACGTCTCACCTGATGAAGATCATGGAGAGGATTGTTCTCTCCCACCTCCGACACCTGGTGAACAGTGAGATGGACCCCCTGCAGTTCATGTATCGACCGGGCACTGGTGTGGATGACACTGTCATTTACCTGCTACACCGGTCACTTTTACACCTAGAGGGCACTGGGAGCACTGTGAGAGTCATGTTCTTTGACTTCTCCAGTGCTTTCAACACAATCCAGCCATCACTGCTTAGGGGGAAGCTGGAGGGAGTTGGTGTCGACTGCCACCTGGCTGCATGGATCATCGACTACTTCATTAACAGACTGCAGTATGTGAGGCTCCGCGACTGTGTGTCTGATGTGGTAGTCTGCAGCACAGGGGCTCCACAGGGTACTGTGCTCTCTCCTTTCCTCTTTACACTTTACACATCTGACTTCAGCTACAACACGGACAGCTGCCACCTCCAGAAGTTCTCAGATGATACAGCCATCGTTGGACGTGTGTCAGAGGGGGACGATCTGGAGTACAGCGAGGTCGTCATCATCAACTTTGTTGCCTGGTGCGAACTGAACCACCCGCGCATCAACGCCAGCAAGACAAAGAAGGTGGTGATCGATTTCAGAAGGACGGCTCCTCAGATTGCACCAGTGAACATCCAGGGTTTGGACATTGAGATCGTGGAGGAGTACAAATACCTGGGTGTTCACCTCAACAACAAACTGGACTGGACTAACAACACAGATGTCCTGTACAAGAAGGGCCAAAGTCGTCTCCACCTGTTGAGAAGACTGAGGTCTTTTGGTATGTGCAGGGCACTGCTTAGGACTTTTTATGACTCCGTGGTGGCATCAGCGATTTTCTACGCTGTGGTCTGCTGGGGCTGTGGAAGTTCAGAGAGGGACAGGAAGAAACTTAATAAACTGGTCAGAAGGGCTGGCTCAGTCTTGGACTGTCCTCTGGACTCCATTGAGGAGGTGGGTGAGAGGAGGATGTTAGCCAAGCTGACATCAATCATGGATAACCTCTCTCACCCCCTACATGAGGCTGTGGGGGCCTTAAGCAGCTCTTTTAGTAGTAGACGGTGTAAGAAGGAGAGATACCGCAGGTCATTCATACCTGCTGCTGTCAGACTGTATAACACCCACAACTTGTAATGTAGCACCAATAACCTGTTTGTCATTATATTTGCACTACTTCACCACTACTACCTCTGCCATCTCTCATCAATGCAATTATTATGTGCAATAATATAAGCCTTAAACTATTTTTATACATACTTATATACAGAGTCTACCTGTAATGTGCAATTTTTCCAAGCCTCTCAATAAGGCAATATTTCTATACTTTTTCAGGGTAGATAATGCAAATAGCCCTCTGTATTTAATCTTTTGTTTGTCTAATTTTTATTTCAGTTTTATTTGTTATCTGTATGACATTTTCTTGCTACTGTAACATGTGAATTTCCCCGATGTGGGATGAATAAAGTGAATCTAATCTAATCTAATCTAAATTAGGTGTTCCTGTGTTTGTGTGGTACACGGATAATGTTATTTATTGACACACACAAAAGTAAACAACACGAAAGCACTGGGTGATAATACACTTACTTCACATGTATCAAGGGATATGCGTGTTAGGGCTTGAGATCTTGGGACCTGTCAAACACATTAAATGTATATGCAACCCTGCTTAGCCGATTCCATGTGTGTAGATTATGAAATCTTTCTCCTACAGTAGCCAGTACTCTTCTAAATGAAGAAATATATAATACATAATAGTAATTAGAAAAAATATGATTTATGTAACAATAGATAGATGAGCACTGATACATGAATCCATGGGCTTAGAAGCTCAGGCGATAATTCCATATTCCTGCTGGCGGATCCGCACGTGACGTCACGAATCTGGCTCCAGACTCCCTTGGGATTTTTCCAGACGCGTTTTGTTTTTTGTTTTTTTTTTCTGCTGTAGACAGATGGCCTTGTGCAAAATTTCCCTTCTGGATGAGTGTGTAAAGGGACATATTTTCATATTAAAAAAAAAAAAAACACTAAATTGGTCCAGGATATGCACTTTAAGTGTATGAGTGCTACACATTTGAATGTGCTGTGAGTAGGAGTTAAAGGAGATCTCCATAACATTATTTGTATTTTATATTACTGTACCAGAGATCATTTTCTTTAAACTGAAGTGGGTTTCACAGGGAATCATTTGATGCATGGCAAAATTTGGTTTAAAAGAAATTTAAAGGTTGAAAAGTGATTTGACAGCATCTTTAATACACAGAATTATCACAGAAGACAAATTAGAGGGTTTAATATTTGCAACCCCGATTCCAAAAAAGTTGGGACAAAGTACAAATTGTAAATAAAAACGGAATGCAATTATGTGGAAGTTTCAAAATACCATATTTTATTCAGAATAGAACATAGATGACATATCAAATGTTTAAACTGAGAAAATTTATCATTTAAAGAGAAAAATTAGGTGATTTTAAATTTCATGACAGCAACACATCTCAAAAAAGTTGGGACAAGGCCATGTTTACCACTGTGAGACATCCCCTTTTCTCTTTACAACAGTCTGTAAACGTCTGGGGACTGAGGAGACAAGTTGCTCAAGTTTAGGGATAGGAATGTTAACCCATTCTTGTCTAATGTAGGATTCTAGTTGCTCAACTGTCTTAGGTCTTTTTTGTCGTATCTTCCGTTTTATGATGCGCCAAATGTTTTCTATGGGTGAAAGATCTGGACTGCAGGCACGGTGAATTGTGTTCACAGATAATGTTCTCTGGAAATATTCCTGAGCCCATTTTGTGATTTCCAATACAGAAGCATGCCTGTATGTGATGTAGTGCCGTCTAAGGGCCCAAAGATCACGGGCACCCAGTATGGTTTTCCGGCCTTGACCTTTACGCACAGAGATTCTTCCAGATTCTCTGAATCTTTTGATGATATTATGCACTGTTGATGATGATATGTTCAAACTCTTTGCAATTTTACACTGTTGAACTCCTTTCTGATATTGCTCCACTATTTGTTGGCGCAGAATTAGGGGGATTGGTGATCCTCTTCCCATCTTTACTTCTGAGAGCCGCTGCCACTCCAAGATGCTCTTTTTATACCCAGTCATGTTAATGACCTATTGCCAATTGACCTAATGAGTTGCAATTTGGTCCTCCAGCTGTTCCTTTTTTGTACCTTTAACTTTTCCAGCCTCTTATTGCCCCTGTCCCAACTTTTTTGAGATGTATTGCTGTCATGAAATTTCAAATGAGCCAATATTTGGCATGAAATTTCAAAATGTCTCACTTTCGACATTTGATATGTTGTCTATGTTCTATTGTGAATACAATATCAGTTTTTGAGATTTGTAAATTATTGCATTCCGTTTTTATTTACAATTTGTACTTTGTCCCAACTTTTTTGGAATTGGGGTTGTAATTTTATGTAATTTCTTTTATATTTTGGAAAATAAAGAGATTTCTATTTTCATTATTTATGGAGTTATTGATTATTTCCTCAGTTAATAACTGAGGAACTCCATACAGTTATGTACTGGCCTGCTGTTTCTGACATATTGTACTCCTGTCTGCTGTCTGCTGCTTATTGTCATGGTTGTTGCTGTTGGTGTTTTTTACGTTCAGGAACTGCTTGAACTGAATTGCCCCCTTGGGGACTAATAAAGTTGTCTGATAAACACAAACACTTCAAACCCTAAAACATTAATACCATGTCCATATTGCTTAAAAAAACTCAGGGCGCCCCATAGAGAGATTCTGGCTAATTTAAGGTGTCATGCCCATCGTAGTGGCATGGGAGCGCTACACATAACTCTGGAGCATTCTGAGTTCACCTTGGCTTTTATGCGAGAATTTTTGTGTGTGTGTGTTTGTTTGATTTGTTTATTTTCTGAAGACCAAAGCTCTCATAACTTCAGCTTATACCGGAATAATTGTACTGCAGCCACTAATGTATAGCCTTCTGTCCTCCAGTATATGCACACATCACACTGGATTAAAGATTGAGGGCTGGTGGGTGTTGAGAACAGAAAGATGTTTATATGTGGATTTCTCTTGGGAAGAGTAACAGGAAGAAACTGGGAGTTTCTTGCTGTGTGTTATCAGTAGAAACAATAAATGCAGCAAATTCCACAATGGAAATGTATCAGTCCACGTGCATCAAACATTTTGGTTACAGATTGCATATCAGATCTTTTCCTTAAGTCTTCTGTTTGCATTTTTTTTTTATTTTCAGGTATGTGATGTGAAAAAGCAGTCAATTTTAATTATATTGTTTTCCAGTGGTGGCTGGTGCCAAAAAAAAAAAACTGTGTGTGGGGGGGAGGGGGCATTCTCATTATGTGTCTCATTCTCATAATCTCTAGCCGCTTTATCCTGTTCTACAGGGTCCCAGGCAAGCTGGAGCCTATCCCAGCTGACTACGGGCGAAAGGCGGGATACACCCTGGACAAGTCGCCAGGTCGTCACAGGGCTGACACATAGACACAGACAACCATTCACACTCACATTCACACCTACGGTCAATTTAGAGTCACCAGTTAACCTAACCTGCATGTCTTTGGACTGTGGAGGAAACCGGAGCACCCGGAGGAAACCCATGCGGACACGGGGAGAACATGCAAACTCCACACAGAAAGGCCCTCGTCGGCCACGGGGCTTGAACCTGGACCTTCTTGCTGTGAGGCGACAGCGCTAACCACTACACCACCGTGCCACCCCCAAAGTTATTGTACTTTTACATTTTTCATTAGTTTTATTATTGAGTCTTTCAATTTGGATTTTCATTTGAGTCTAGTTTTAGGAGTGTAAGTAGTTTTAGTTTGGTTTTAATTTTTGAGGAATTAAGAGCTAGTTTTAGCTGAAGTTTTATTTAGTTTGTGTTAAGAGGTTCACATTGTGAGGAAAGCCTTTATTTAAAGAAGAAAAAAGGTAGGATGAAAGAATACATACCATTCAATATGATCTACAAAATCTACATGATCACATTCTTTATCATTTATTGAGCTCACCATCTCTGTTTGTCATAACAAGAGCAGGAGAAGTCCATCCCTAATCACCTGCTTCTTAATGCTTAAATTGGTCTGGTCTGGTCCAAACTCCTTTATTCTCTTTTTTTTCTTCCAGTGTGCACTGTAGAAAAGGATGTTTCTGTAAATAAATAACAGAATTTTCTTTCTCCGCAGGTCCACTTGAACTCGCCAGCTTGTGAAAGCTTCGGTCTCACAAGCAGCAATGAGTGACAGCCGCAAATATGAAGGTCCGTAGAAAACTTTCCAATCATGTGGAAAAAAAACTTAAAAACAATTAGAATTAGCTGCTAATAAAAGAAGGCATGTCCGGGGCGCACTTTGCTGCACCCCAGGCCAAATCTTGAATTTGAATTTGCACGTGTGGGTGCAATCAGTTAATTATTGAAATTAAGTGATCAATCTCGTTAAATCAGTCTCATTAAATTTTGAAGGTTAATAATTAAAATGGATCAATCCCATTGAATCATTTACTTTGACTCGTTTGAATTGAATCATACCATAGAATCAGTCTCATTCAGTGAATCATTTAGTGAATCGTTCAATGAATCGTTTAGTGAATCATTTGGTGAATCGCTCAATGAATCATTTAGTGAATCATACCATTAATCCTGGTGCTTAATAATAAATTACCAAACAGCTAAATTATGGTATATTTCCAAATTATTACAATCACTTACCACATTACATAACTATTATATGCACCCTTTTGAATTCGAGGGAGATTGGGGACTTCATGTATATATTGTTGTTCACACAAATAAACACAGTTTGTTTAATAAATGAATTTATTATACAAAGATAAAAAGAAAAATAATAAATCAATATATACAAGCAGTGAGGGGTGTGTGTGTGTGTAGGACTTAACCATGTGTTTAGCCTCGTGTAGCTAACTACACGTGGTGGAGGCCTAGCTTGTTGGTAGCTAAACAAAAGAATGTTATCTAAACAGAACAAAGGATTAGCTCTGTGTTTAGCCTTGTGTTGCTAGTGTGAGTTTGCTAAAGGCCCTTTGGCCTAGCTAAAGTGTGTTTGTTAGGCCTGGTGAGGCCTACTGAGCACGTGTTGCTAAAGACAAGGGTATTAGCCGTAGCTAACTAAAAGCTAGCTTGTAGATTTCTAGCTGAGGTGTGGTTTATCAGGCCTGATGGCCTGCTGAGCACATGGTAGGCCTTGATTAGCTTTGTGTTGCTAAGCAGACAAAAGGGAAGCTGTAGCTAACCCACTAGCTCATAACCATACTGAATCCACTGAAATCTTGAGATCAAGATGTATAATAATGAAATTATAATGTTAGTAAGAATAAAAGAGAGAGAAGCATGCGCAGCCTATCTATTAAAAAAAACAATTGAGAGAACATAGAACAAAATAAATCAACACGCTGCGTGTCTAACAGTGTAACAGATAAACCTGGGTTTAAATTCACACTATTTCAATAAAAGCAAATTCCTAAGACTATCCTAATTATGCCCAAATGCCAAAATCTTACTTAATCCTGCCTTTAGCAAGATATGAAGAACTATTCGCCGGTGTAGTTTCGGGCCTCGCCGTGGGAGCACGTGAGCCGCTCATGATGGAGGCGCAGAGAACTTTCGGGTCCAGCGGAGCACTTGGGTGGTTCCTGTGGAAAGCAGAGGATTCTTGGTCCGAACCTCAGCGTTCGTGAGGAAAAGTCTCTGATCAGAATAAGATGCACAGCGCTTTTGAGTTAAAAAGGATTCAATCGCTTCTTAACTTTTAACTGCCTGGGCTGCAGTCGTGACGTCACTTCTAATGCAAGTAAACCGGTTGTAACTCAGGTTGAGTTTAAAGATCGCGCGACTCTAGAGTTTACCTTTGCCAAGGGTAAGAAAGAAAATCGCGCTGAGTGATGGATCTTGCAAGAAAGAAGACGTCTTTCGGGTGGAGAGCGCCTCTTTATACGTCCAGATTCATCGGAAGCCAGACGTGAGAGACAAAGATGGAAGCGTTGTCCCATTGTTTTATGTTTCCTTGAATGATGACATAGATGATCCCGCCCACGCGTGACGTAGGTCACACGGAAGTGGACTGGGAATTGTAGTTCTGACACAAGATGGCGGCATGATACCTACAGTCCCCCTTTTGGTCTCAGGGGTATGACGGAGTCGTAGCACTGAGAGCACCGTATCGTATCATCGCCGTGTCCATAGTCCTTGAGGTAGACTTGCTCTGCACAGTCCATGGTGTCCTGTGAAGACTGTGTAAACTTGTGAGTTCCAGTAAGACAGTTGGAGACAGAGGCATTTTGGGCATATAATCACTATGGGCATTTTGGGCATATAATCACTATCTAACTAACTAGATCAAACCCACATCAAAAAAATTAAACATGGAACATGAAACATGTAGTGTTCAATTTCCTATGCATAAAAAAAAGAAAAGAAATGAAGGAAGGAAAGAAGTATTAGTGTTTGTGTTGGCAAACCTAATCTTCTGGGAAGGTGATAGCAGTGGGTGGTCTGGCTAGAAAGCGTGTGCTACTGCGGCTAGCTGTCAGGGACACAGACCATCTTATCTAGCTTGGCGTAGTGTCATGTATGGGTTGCCTGGGCAGACCCAGTGGATGTCTTTAGTGAAGGTGCACATCTCCAAGTTTTGTGGATTCACAAAAGTGAGGATAGCACTGCCAAGACTATATGCCAGGTGTATTTGCGATGAATACACACTAGTAATAATAGCGGATTTTAGTATTTTATCTACCATGTTATACTGAAGGGTTACTTCATTGGGCTGGTGAAGTCTGACCGGGAATGTTAGTGTACGCTTATGGTTGAGTGATGCATACAAGCTAGGTGGACATGATGGGCCTAGCTGTCGTCCACCCCCTTTTGGAGTGAGGACTGTTCAAAAGGTTTGATTCGATTATCATGGAAATCGATATGAAAGCGTTTGATTAGGCCTAGATGTCCTAATGTGATACGCGACGGGGAACGGTTTTCCCACGATCGAAAGGTCTCGACCAGGGTGGTAGGAACTTCTCTGAGATTCGGGCGTAGTAGGCTTTGTGTCCTTCTACTCTCGAATCGAGATTCTTTTGGGCACCTGTAAAGGTTGACTGTAGGTGGCGTCGTAGGTCGGCGACATGATGTGCGGTGTATGCAATCGCGACGCTCATGGTCTCTGGTTTGTATAGGAGATGCGGGGGAAGAACCGACTCTCGCCCAGTCATCATCCCAAAGGGTGTGACTTCAGTGGCAAAATGAGGGGTGGACCGAATGGCCCTTAGCACCAAGGGAAGTTTCACATCCCAAATTTTACCATGGTTTGTGATATACTTTCGCAGCATGCTCACAATGGTTTGAATGGCTCGTTCAGCCTGACCAGAGAATTGAGGGTGGTACGCGATATGGAATTTCGCCTCGACGCCTAACATGTTCCACAGCGCAGCCATTACACCAGCAGTGAAATGGGTGTCTGTGTCTGTGTCTGAGTCGATGGATAGAGGGAGATTTTTGCCACTAGGGGGAGTCGCGATGTCAGGTGTTTCGACACCGGACTCGGTGTGCAAAGACATGAACTGAAGTTCATCGGAAATTAGATCTCGCGTGGCGCTTGGTTGATCGGTGTTCGCACTAATCTCGTCGCAACGGGTTTGTGCATATTTTGTGGGATCCAACGACTGTGGGGTTTTGTTTTGTGTGAAGTTGACTACGTTTATGTTGCAGGTCTTGGTTGGGATTAGGTCGCCTTGTGAGAGCCGTGTGTCTGAGAAATGGTGGTGAAGACTTTAGCGCACGAGAGGTGCGTCTTGTGTGTTTGCCTTCGCCACCAGGGGGGCCCTACATCCTGACCCTCGCCTGCTGTTTCAGAGGGATCTCCTCCCCCTTTCACGAGATATACCCATGGTTCCTGGCCTAGTCATGCCAGCAAATAGCTTTTTGCCATTTTTCTTGGGCTCTTTTGTTTTATCTGTTGAGGAGTCTGACGTCTCCTGTAACAGTTCTTTAATCTCAGCTAACTGGGCTTTTAAAGAGTCCAGCTCTGAGTGGAACTCACCAGGTTGGTCTGAGTCACTGTGTTGGTCGTCTCTACCCTTATGTTTAGAGCTACGGTCGGAACGCTTCTGCCGTTTCTGGTCAGAGCGGGGATGACGGTTTTGCTGCCAACCGTTTTGTTCCCTACGACCCTTTTCATGTGATGGGCGATTGCCATCGTCACTGTGGACTCGCCCTCGGTCCCTCCTGGCCTTACCTTGTCGATTTTTCCACTCACCCTTGTGATGGTTCGGCAAGGATCGGGCTGGACCGGAATTTTTCCAGGTGGGTCCCTCTTTCGGAGCTTCGCCTCCTTCTAAGGTTAGCGGGGGCCCATTTGCATCCTGGAGCCTAAGGACTCTGGGGTCATCATCGTTTCCGTTTGCGGTTTTGACGATGGTCTCCCAGGTCATTTGGGCTAGTCGCCTAATTTCCCTCATCGAATAGTGACCTTGTCGACACGTCAGTGTGACATGGGTCCGCACGCTTGGGTGGAGGTTATGTAAGAAGAGAGATATGAAACCTCTATCTTCTTCCAACCCTGGTGCGCTACTACCTTGGAAATAGGCAGTACATAGCCGTCTGTAATATTCACGAGGCGCCTCAGACCGTTTTTGTTTGATTTGTAATGCACACAATATCGCGGAGGTTTCGTCCGTGTATGGCGCATATTCTTCCCTCATGTAATTGCGAAGTTTCGAATAACTATCGCGAATGTTTGGGGGTAGAGTCTCTAAAAAGGCACGAACGTTACTACTGGAGGTCTTCCAGATTAGTCTCAGTTTTTCACGTGTTGTGGCATTCGGGAGGTCCATCAGGCATCGGTCAATTCCTCGTAAATAATCATTTACGTTAGTTCTTTGATTGTCGGGATCGAATTGTTCGATATCTTGGGCAAGTAGGTCAATTTGCCGTAGGCGGAGGGCTTGGTGCGCGTCCTTACGCGACTCCTTTTGCTCTCCTGAGTACTCACTGTCTGAGCTACTCTGGAATCGCTCCCGCTTCGCACGAGATGCGTGGTCTGATTCATCTGGAGATGGATCAGGGAAACTGAAGTGCACTGACCTAGGTGTGCTACAGGCCTGGGCTCGGGATGAGCGCAGGGCGGCTCCATCCTGGCTAGACGACGACGACAACGGAGTCGTGTAGCGAGTTGATGGAGTTTGGCGGGGTGTCTGGTCCTCGACCAGATCATTTACGGTGTCCGGTTCGGACGCCTCTTCCCGCTCTGAGCTTTGGCGCATTGTTGGGGGTCTTTCATGCCCCTCGCGCTGCTCTTGGGGGGTCTGCTCCTGGGCAGCCCTCTTAGCAACCATTTCGGCTTTCTCTAGCCGTTTGGTGCAATCATCAAGGGAGGTCTTCAAGAGCTCAAGCTCCCTATGTAAATCATTATTATCGGCTGTCAGCTTGGCATTGCTGGTGGTCAGCCTTTCAACCTCTCCACGGAGGCATCTGATTTCTGAATCAGCATTTTGGAAGTATGATAGGAATAGCTTACCTAGTGCCGCTTGGACACTAAAAGTTGTTCTTTTTGGATCTCTCATATGTTTGTTTGAATTGTCTATGGTGTTTTGGCATTCACTCTCACTCATGTACTTAATGTTTGCCTTTTCGGAGGCAGAGCAGTGAATGAGGTCTGCAATGACCTCAAGGAGAGACACGTCTTGAGCGTTGTCTTCCATTTTTGAGACATGAGGGGATGCTATTTTACTTAGGCTGGATACTAGATAATTAATCAAGTTAATTATTAATTTAATCATTATTAATTAACTATGTAATTAATTAATAAGGTTTATTTGGAAATGCTCTCTTATCCTAAGTTAAATAGGTTATGAGTATTTGTGGTATGGTTATCACACTACTGTTAACCGTTTTAACACACCTGGGGATATACCTTAGCAGTTGCTGAATTAAATTGATAGTTTATTTGTTGTTGAACAATATTCCAGAAGTCAACAAGCCAATCTCCTCACACGGGGCACCAGTTTAACTGTGGGTGCAATCAGTTAATTATTGAAATTAAGTGATCAATCTCGTTAAATCAGTCTCATTAAATTTTGAAGGTTAATAATTAAAATGGATCAATCCCATTGAATCATTTACTTTGACTCGTTTGAACTGAATCATACCATAGAATCAGTCTCATTCAGTGAATCATTTAGTGAATCGTTCAATGAATCGTTTAGTGAATCATTTGGTGAATCGTTCAATGAGTCATTTAGTGAATCATACCATTAATCCTGGTGCTTAATAATAAATTACCAAACAGCTAAATTATGGTATATTTCCAAATTATTACAATCACTTACCACATTACATAACTTTTATATGCACCCTTTTGAATTCGAGGGAGATTGGGGACTTCATGTATATATTGTTGTTCACACAAATAAACAGTTTGTTTAATAAATGAATTTATTATACAAAGATAAAAAGAAAAATAATAAATCAATATATACAAGCAGTGAGGGGTGTGTGTGTGTGTGTGTGTGTGTGTGTGTGTGTGTGTAGGACTTGACCATGTGTTTAGCCTCGTGTAGCTAACTACACGTGGTGGAGGCCTAGCTTGTTGGTAGCTAAACAAAAGAATGTTATCTAAACAGAACAAAGGATTAGCTCTGTGTTTAGCCTTGTGTTGCTAGTGTGAGTTTGCTAAAGGCCCTTTGGCCTAGCTAAAGTGTGTTTGTTAGGCCTGGTGAGGCCTACTGAGCACGTGTTGCTAAAGACAAGGGTATTAGCCGTAGCTAACTAAAAGCTAGCTTGTAGATTTCTAGCTGAGGTGTGGTTTATCAGGCCTGATGGCCTGCTGAGCACATGGTAGGCCTTGATTAGCTTTGTGTTGCTAAGCAGACAAAAGGGAAGCTGTAGCTAACCCACTAGCTCATAACCATACTGAATCCACTGAAATCTTGAGATCAAGATGTATAATAATGAAATTATAATGTTAGTAAGAATAAAAGAGAGAGAAGCATGCGCAGCCTATCTATTAAAAAAAACAATTGAGAGAACATAGAACAAAATAAATCAACACGCTGCGTGTCTAACAGTGTAACAGATAAACCTGGGTTTAAATTCACACTATTTCAATAAAAGCAAATTCCTAAGACTATCCTAATTATGCCCAAATCCCAAAATCTTACTTAATCCTGCCTTTAGCAAGATATGAAGAATTATTCGCCGGTGTAGTTTCGGGCCTCGCCGTGGGAGCACGTGAGCCGCTCGTGATGGAGGCGCAGAGAACTTTCGGGTCCAGCGGAGCACTTGGGTGGTTCCCGTGGAAAGCAGAGGATTCTTGGTCCGAACCTCAGCGTTCGTGAGGAAAAGTCTCTGATCAGAATAAGATGCACAGCGCTTTTGAGTTAAAAAGGATTCAATCGCTTCTTAACTTTTAACTGCCTGGGCTGCAGTCGTGACGTCACTTCTAATGCAAGTAAACCGGTTGTAACTCAGGTTGAGTTTAAAGATCGCGCGACTCTAGAGTTTACCTTTGCCAAGGGTAAGAAAGAAAATCACGCTGAGTGATGGATCTTGCAAGAAAGAAGACGTCTTTCGGGTGGAGAGCGCCTCTTTATACGTCCAGATTCATCGGAAGCCAGACGTGAGAGACAAAGATGGAAGCGTTGTCCCATTGTTTTATGTTTCCTTGAATGATGACGTAGATGATCCCGCCCACGCGTGACGTAGGTCACACGGAAGTGGACTGGGAATTGTAGTTCTGACACAAGATGGCGGCATGATACCTACAAACGTAGCTTCAGGTCACCTGCTCTCCAAAAGTTTGTGTAGCCACATACACACTCATTTGGCCAGTGCCCCGGAGGGCAGAAGTATGCAGAAAATGTAAGTGTTCACATAAAAGTTAAATAAATATAGTTTAAAAACAGGCTAAAAATAATTCGATGGATACAGGGTTAAGTAGGATAAGTAAACAATTTTGATTTAATAAATACTTATGCTTAATTAATTTATGCTTAATATCATGTCATCTTTCTCATCTGAATAATTGGTGGGGGGGCTTAACCCTAACCCTACTGACCAGTCTCCAGGGCCGTAACTACCATTGAGGACACCGAGGTCATGTCCTCGGCATTTTTTTCCCACGGTATTTTTTTTTTTCACTCAAAAATGTAAAATTAATATATGATGAAAATCGTTCTGACTTTGATCGGTGGAAAATTCTAAATTCAGCTTGCATCCCCCTGTTCTCATTTGTTTGTCTAAAAATAAAGTCCACATAATCATTTTTAAACGAAGCTGAAATATCCAACATTGGAAACATTTCATATTAGTCAGCTAAGCACCACGGGATATACAAGAGTTGAGAAGTGTTCTCAGGTCCAACTCCGCAGCCAGTCAGTTTGTCAATTAGTCGTGGAATCTGAAAATTGACATAAGATGAAGACGTCTACTACATTAAAACAAACCAAACTCAGCTTTGGAAAGTCAACAAGTGAGAGAAAAAGAAAGATGGAAGAAGGTGAGTTAATTTTGCCAGTCACTGACAGTTATGTGCCGGAATGCTTATGATCATTAACAGTGCAATTTTAATTAGCATTTCAAGCAACAACAGTCGAAGCCACTTATAGATAGGATTTTCGTTTTCCAGGCGGCACAAACTCTTTTATTCTCTCTCTCGATTTGATTTGGTGCGTTTCAGATCAGAAAAGGCTGGACAGTCGTGACCTGTTGTTTATGAAGTTATTGGGTACTGACGAGACTTGAGCTATTTTGCTAACTTACCAGACTATAGGCTAACGTGAACCCAAGACACTATTGTTTTGATCATTGGTTGTATTTTCGAACGGAAATGAAAACGGGTAGCAAACCTATTATGTTCACATTTTATTTACAACATGATGTACCACCTCTGACTGCTTTCTGTCAATCATGAACAGCCCAGCCGCGTTCACAGCTCCTCCTCCGATCACCAATAATAATAATAATAGTAGTAATAATGATGATGATAATAATAGATGATAATAATAGTAATAATAATAATAACAATGTTTTAAAATCAAATAGAGGACACTGGAGAGGGTGAGGATCAGCGAGTTGAAGAGAGAGAGCCAGGAGAGGAAGAGAAGGGAAGAACAGAGCCAGTAGAGGAAGAAAAGGGAAGAACTGAGTCATGAGAGGAAGAGATAACAGAATCAGGAGAGAAAGATAGGGAAATAACAGGTAAAGATCAAGAAACTCCAAGTACAAGTTTGTCCATCCATGATCCGGCAAGCTATAAAAACAAAAGTTCCTACACAGATGAGGAGAAAAAGAACATTCTTCAGGGTAGATGGAGTAGGGACCAGTATAAATACCCCCAGCGTCAATTTGGGAAAAGGCTTCTGAGATATAGTGCTGAGTGGGAAAAAAACCACCCCTGGCTACGGTACTCTCCATCTGAGGATGCTGCATATTGTTGTGATCGTGCAGTTTTGAAATTGTTAAAATAAACATGTTCACCTGCATGTTCATCTCCTTGTTGGGCTTGTGATTTTGACTCGTTTCCAAAATGTATGAAAAGTCACCATATTAGGACTTTTTATTTTTGGCAAATAAGATGTATCGCAATGTTTGACCTCGGTATTTGAAAAATCCTGGTTACGGCCCTGCCAGCCTCCACTGTTGGTTTCATTCTAAAGACAACATTCAGACCAGTAAACATGCTACATAATCCCCTGGAAAAAATTTTGCAAAAAAATATATATATTTGTGGAACTAAGCATCTGTAATGTAATCATCATGTAACAATGTTATATTAAAGAAGTACACATGTACTATATCCATAAGTGGAATTTAAATTTAACTATGAGTTATAAGTAAGAACTCCTGATCGGAACTATATGAACGTGTCAGATCACATACCAGTTGACAGTAGCATCATTTGGGCAAAGTAAGCAACTTGGGAACAGTGTGAGAAAAGGGGGGCAAAGGGGGCAGCCATGGCTTGAAGGTTAGAGACGCAGCCTTGGGCCCAAAGGCTCGCCTGTTCAATTCCTGGGACCAGCAGGAAAAACATGAGGGGAGTTGAGTGAATGAACAGCACTTTCCCCTCTGTATCATGGCTGACGTGCCCTTGAGCAAGGCACCTCACCCCCAACTGCTCCCTGGTCACTGGAGCATAGCTGCCCACTGCTCTGGGTATGTGCTCATTACTCACTTGTTTGTGCATGTGTGTGTTCACTGCTTCAGATGAGTTAAATGCAGAGGAGGAATTTCACTGTGCTTGAGTGTCTCATCTCATCTCATTATCTCTAGCCACTTTATCCTGTCCTACAGGGTCGCAGGCAAGCTGGAGCCTATCCCAGCTGACTACTGGCGAAAGGCGGGGTACACCCTGGACAAGTCGCCAGGTCATCACAGGGCTGACACATAGACACAGACAACCATTCACACTCACATTCACACCTACGGTCAATTTAGAGTCACCAGTTAACCTAACCTGCATGTCTTTGGACTGTGGGGGAAACCGGAGCATCCGGAGGAAACCCACGCGGACACGGGGAGAACATGCAAACTCTGCACAGAAAGGCCCTCGCCAGCCACGGGGCTCGAACCCGGACCTCCTTGCTGTGAGGCGACAGCACTAACCACTACACCACCATGCCGCCCTGTGCTTGAGTGTACATGTGATAAATAAAGGCTGCTTCTTCTTCTTCTGAAAGCCTTGCAAATTACAGAGCAGAACTTCCACAATGTTTTTGTTGTGTACATAGTTTGTACAAACTTGTAGCAGTGCATCACCCACAAAAAAATTAAAGGAGGTGAAGATGAAGGAATGAAGACTGTGGTTTGTGTGCACTCTTCTCCCATCCAGCTAGTTAAAAAAAATTACGCTGATCTGCACATCACAATGTACAGAAGAAATGTGTATATTCTGTCTGGTTTAATAAAATGTTTTAAAGTTAACTTTCTCTCCCTTCATTTCTCACCTCGTACTCACCTAGTATCCTGCAGAGATGGCCAGCTTATTAATTATTTGGGGTTGTGGGTTTTGCCAGTGAAGCTCAGCAAGGTCAGATAAATTCTGTTGTATTTATCCATTTATACCATTGTGAGATTTTATCAAGTGAGAAAAGCACTGTCAGAAACTCCTTTGTCCTTAAGTGTCAAATCGAGGTGCATTTGTTCATCAAATAAATACTCCTTGCCTACCTGTTTACAGCATTAGGTAGATGAAAATTAACGCAATCATAATGCAGCATTCTCATTCCTTTTCTACTCACATCCATTTTGGCATATCACTACAGTGACGTGGCCGCTCTGATGGCTTCAGCCATCAGTCTCTAGGGAATATTATAGTAGTGGTTTCCTGTTGCCTTCTACTGGATTATTATAGAGGTTTCTCAACCATTCACACTCACATTCACACCTACAGTCAATTTAGAGCCACCAGTTAGCCTAACCTTCATGTCTTTGGACTGTGGGGGAAACCGGAGCACCCGGAGGAAACCCACGTGGACACGGGGAGAACATGCAAACTCTTCACAGAAAGGCCCCTGTCAACCACGGGCCTCAAACCCAGAACCTTCTTGCTGTGAGGCAACAGTGCTAACCACTATGCCACCATGCCGCCCTACTACTCACAATTACTGGAAATAAATTACTACATTAAAACAGCATGTAAATTGCTAAAATTTTTAACTAGTTCCAGTTTTGCTCGTGTTTATGCACAAAGAGGCTCCAGTGAACAGTTCAGTTCTGTGTTTGGAGTGAAAGAAGGAGCTGATGTACAGTACATAAGAAGATGATTTCTAGCCATAAGCAGTTTTGTGAATACAGCACCTGATAATATTTCAGGCTATGCCTCTCAAACAGAACATGCTAAATACAAATATTTTCTTTATTTGAAATATTATGAAGAATTTATTTATTTATTTATTTATTTATTCTGAACCATGGGCAGCACGGTGGTGTAGTGGTTAGCGCTGTCGCCTTACAGCAAGAAAGTCCGGGTTCGAGCCCCATGGCCGGCAAGGGCCTTTCTGTGCGGAGTTTGCGTGTTCTCCTCGTGTCCGCATGGGTTTCCTCCGGGTGCTCCGGTTTCCCCCACAGTCCAAAGACATGCAGGTTAGGTTAACTGGTGACTCTAAATTGACCATAGGTGTGAATGTGAGTGTGAATGGTTGTCTGTGTCTATGTGTCAGCCGTGTGATGACCTGGCGACTTGTCCAGGGTATACCCCGCCTTTCGCCTGTAGTCAGCTGGGATAGGCTCCAGCTTGCCTGCAACCCTGTAGAACAGGATAAAGCGTCTAGAGATGATGAGATGAGATGAGATGAGATGAGATGAGATGAGATGAGATTCTGAACCACAAAATCCTTTATTCAAAAACGTATTATTGTTGTGTGATTAGGATAAAATAGCAAAATGAAGAAGGAAGCAAATATAAGAGCAAATTTAAAACCTCACAGTCCATCTCTCTCTCTCTCTCTCTCTCTCTCTCTCTCTCTCTGCTGGCCTATCTAACCACTCAAAACACAAACATGTCTAAGAGCGTACAAATGACCTTTAGTACAATCTCCCCTCTTGTTTCTTCCACAACTCAAAAGCCTTTTTTTTTATTCCTCAAATATGAGCCCAGCTATAGTGGATAAATTAGGCTACACCTTGGGCCATAATATTTTCCATTTAAATCTGACAATTTGACATTAACAGGCTGCTTGCCATCTGACTAAATTACATAGGATGCCATGCCATGTCTTAGTCATGACTTATTAACATACTGTATGTCAGCTAAGTAGTCTTGGGTCACCAGCAAGGAATACCTTCCAGATCAAATCAGAAAAACCTGAGGAAATGTTTATTTATTTAAAATACAAATTCTTTATTCCTAGGTATTTAAGGCATTGAGAAGACAGAAATTCAAGACTAAATGTCACATTACTTATTTTCCCCCAAGTAAGTAAAATATAGCAAAGCTGGGGCTTTTTTCTTTCCCCTTATCATCCTGTTAAGTAATATAATTGACAATGGAAGGGATTTTTTTTTTACCTCATGTGCCATTGTTAATTTAATAACAGTGTGTAGTTGCGCATGATTACCAAAATATACAGGACCAGTATTTACTGTATTTGTATTATTTACTATTTACTGTTTGATGGTTTCAAATGCATTAAGAATGCAAGAAATTGCACTTATTAACTTTTGACACCTGTTAACTGAAAAGCATTCCAGGTGACTACCTCATGAAGCTAGCTAAGATAATGCCATTAGTGTGTAAAGTGTCATCAAGGTAAACAGGGGGCTACTTTGAAGAATCTTGTGGCAGCGGGGGCGTGGTCAAGTGCAGGTCTGTGACAGGAGGGTGGAGTCAGGGAAGGTAAGTGGCAGAATCACTACACCTGACGTCAATTAACCTGTGTTTGTGTGTGTCTTCCCAGTGACCGCGCCCTATTTAAGAGGGAGAGCAGAGAGCAGAGGAGAGCTCATCCCCGAACAAGATGCCAGTTGTGTGTGTGTCTATAGAAGTAAAAATTGTTAGACTGAAAAGTATAGCAATAAACACCATTGTTGCATCCAATCTCTGTCCTGCCGTCCTCTGTGCTCCACCCACCAACACTGAACTACTACAGTGGTGCCGAAACCTGGGAGAAGTGGAGCACCAACGCCGAACCGCCCCATGGAGTCTTCCCCGTTCACCAACCTGGTCCACGCCCTCGCCACGGCCCAGCAAAGCCAGCACCAGGCGCTAGTCACGCTCCGTAAGGAGCAGGAGCAGCGCTTCGAGGCCCTGGTGTTGGCCCAGCAAGAGGACCGACAGGCATTCCGGCACCTCCTCGTGTCGGCGGGGACAACCGACGCTTCCGTCGCGGGCCCGTCCCCCCTCACCCTGACAAAGATGGGCCCGCAGGATGACCCTGAGGCTTTCATCACGCTCTTTGAGCAAGTTGCGGAGACCTCGGGGTGGCCAATGGATCAGCGTGCGGCGCGCCTCCTCCCCCTGCTAATGGGAGAGGCACAGCTGGCCGCGCTACAGCTCCCCGCTGCCCGCCAGCTGGCCTACGCAGACCTTTGCCAGGCCATCCTCCAGTGTGTGGGGCGCACCCCCGAACAGCAGCGCCAGCACTTCTGCGCTCTGCGCTTGGAGGAAGTCGGCCGGCCGTTCGCGTTTGGCCAGCAACTCCGGGACGCCTGCTGGCGGTGGCTGAGGGCCAACAACCGCGATGCCGAGGAGATCGTCGATCAGGTGGTGCTGGAGCAGTTCATCGCGCGCTTGCCGACAGGAACCGCGGAGTTGGTCCAGTGCCACTGCCCCGAGTCGCTGGATCAGACCATCGAGCTGGCGGAGGACCATTTGGCGGCTGTTCCGGCGGCAGGACAGCAGACCACCTCTTCTCTTCTCTCCTCTTCTCTCTCTCTCTCTCCCCCTCCTCCTGTGTCCCGTCCTCGCCCCATTCCCCCACCGCGGAGGTGGGGGCCGGCACCACCCCAGCCGGCCCGCCGCACCCGCGGTGCCCTCCCGTTTCTCCCTTCTGTGTCTGTCTCTCCCCCCCCTCAGGGGAGTGAGCCCCAGAACACCGGTGCAGAGAGGAAGCCCAGGCCAGTTTGCTGGCGCTGCGGGGTACCGGGCCACCTCCAACAGCAGTGCACGGCAATGGAGGTGGGCACGATGGTTCGGATCCCCAACACGCCAGAAGCCGCCCTCGATCAGGCCGGAGTGTATCGCATACCGGTGAGTATTTAAGGGGATACATATCAGGCGTTGGTGGATTCTGGTTGTAATCAGACCTCAATTCACCAAAGCCTGGTGCAAAATGAGGCATTGGGGGGAGCACAGGGGGTGAAGGTGTTGTGTGTGCACGGGGACGTTCACAGGTACCCTTTGGTGTCAGTCCACATTTTTTTCCGAGGGGAAAAATTTATAGTGAAGGCGGCGGTTAATCTTCGCCTTACCCACTCTTTAATTTTGGGGACTGATTGGCCGGGATTTCGGGATTTAATGACACGCTTAGTAAAGAGTGGGTCCTGCCGTTTAACAGGGGGAGGCCCCGGTGTCGCTTTGGCAGGAGCAGCTGTCACAGAGCCGTCTACGTCATCTCCGCGTCAGAGTGAGGAGCTGCCGGCCCCTCCTCTCTCTATTGGGGAATCCCTCACAGATTTCCCATTAGAGCAGTCGCGAGACAAGACTCTGCGACATGCGTTTGACCAAGTGAGAGTAATCGTTGGTCAAATGCTCCAGCTGAACACCACCCCGTCCTTCCCCTACTTCGCGATTATGAAGGATAGATTATACCGAGTGATGCAGGACACTCAAACTAAAGAGCAAGTCACACAACTTTTAATTCCAAAGAGCCGCCTGGAATACCAATTCCCGGCGGCTCTTTGGAATTAAAAGTTGTGTGACTTGCAACGATTACTCACTTTAATCCCATGGCTGGTCACTTGGGGCAGGATAAGACACTAGCCCAAATAATGGCCCAATTCTATTGGCCAGGGATTCGCGGCGATGTTCGTAGGTGGTGTACGGCATGCCGCGAATGCCAGTTAGTAAATCCAGCGGCCATCCTAAAAGCACCTTTGCGCCCTCTACCATTAATCAAGACCCCGTTCAAAAGGATTGGGATGGATCTCGTCGGGCCATTAGATCGGTCAGCACGAGGGTACCGCTTTATATTAGTTCTCGTGGACTATGCAACTTGATACCCGGAAGCAGTGCCTCTGCGCAATATCTCAGCATGCAGTATTGCAGAGGCGCTCTTCCGCATTATCTCCCGAGTTGGAATCCCGAAAGAGATTCTGACTGATCAAGGCACCACATTTATGTCACGGACACTGCGCGAACTGTATGGGTTATTGGGGATTAAGCCGATCCGCACCAGCGTGTATCACCCACAAACGGACGGTTTTGTGGAACGATTCAATCACATCCTCAAGAATATCATTAAAAAATACGTAAGTGAGGACGCACGTAATTGGGATAAGTGGCTCAAGCCCTTGTTGTTTTCAGTGCGAGAGGTCCCCCAAGCCTCCACGGGGTTCTGCCCATTCGAATTATTATATGGGCGTAAGCCGCGCGGCGTTCTAGACGTGCTGCGGGAAAATTGGGAGGAGGGACCTTCACAAAGTAAGAACGAAATTCAATACATTATGGACCTGCGCGCAAAACTCCAAACGCTCACCCACCTAACCCAGGAGAATTTGCGGCAGGCCCAAGAACGGCAAGCCCGCCTGTACAACAAGGGTACGCGTCTTAGGGAGTTCACACTGGGAGATAAGGTACTCGTACTGTTGCCCACATCGAGCTCCAAATTGATCTCCAAGTGGCAAGGACCCTTTGAGGTCACATGGCGAGTCGGGGACGTCGACTACAAGGTGAGGCGAATGGACAGGGGTGGGGCGCTACAGATTTACCACCTCAATCTGCTTAAACTCTGGAATGAGGAGGTCCCCGTGGCGTTGGTGTCGGTGGTTCCGGAGAAGGCGGAGCTGGGGCCGGAGGTTCAAAAAGGGGCATTGGCATCACGTACTTCTCCGGTCCCCTGTGGAGACCACCTCTCCCCGACCCAACTCACGGAGGTCGCCCACTTGCAGACCGAGTTTTCGGATGTGTTCTCACCCCTGCCCGGTCGCACTAACCTCATAGAGCACCACATAGAGATGCCCCCGGGGGTGGTAGTGCGTAGCCGCCCTTACAGGCTACCCGAACACAAAAAAAAGGTGGTTCGGGAGGAACTTGAGACCATGCTCGAAATGGGCATTGTCGAGAAGTCCCACAGCGACTGGAGCAGCCCGGTGGTCTTGGTACCCAAGGCCGATGGGTCAGTCCGGTTCTGTGTGGACTATAGAAAAGTCAACGCGGTGTCTAAATTCGACGCATACCCAATGTCTCGTATTGATGAGTTGCTCGATCGACTCGGCACTGTTCGCTTTTATTCGACACTGGATTTGACGAAGGGATATTGGCAGATCCCCTTGACTCCACTATCCCAAGAAAAAACGGCCTTTTCCACACAGTTTGGTTTACACCAATTCGTCACACTTCCATTTGGGCTGTTTGGGGTGCCCGCTACGTTTCAGCGACTGATGGACAGGGTCCTCCGCCCCCACGCCACCTATGCGGCCGCTTATCTTGACGACATCATCATCTATAGCAATGACTGGCCGAGGCACCTTGAACATCCAAGGGCCGTCCTTAGGTCGCTGAGGCGAGCGGGTCTCACGGCCAACCCGAAGAAGTGTGCGATTGGGCGGGTGGAAGTATGGTATCTGGGCTTCCACTTGGGCAACGGGCAGGTGCGTCCCCAAATTAACAAGACCGCAGCAATTGCGGCCTGCCCGAGGCCCAAGACCAAAAAGGGGGTGAGACAGTTCCTGGGGCTGGCTGGCTATTATCGTAGGTTTATACCTAATTATTCGGACGTCACCAGCCCGCTGACTGATCTCACTAAAAAGGGGGCACCAGATCCGGTCCAGTGGACGGAGCAATGCCAGCGGGCTTTTTCTGAGGTAAAGGCTGCACTGTGTGGGGGGCCACTTTTACACTCCCCTGACTTTTCTCTCCCCTTTATGTTGCAGACCGATGCGTCGGGCAGAGGGCTGGGGGCGGTTTTGTCCCAAGAGGTGGAGGGGGAGGACCGCCCCGTCCTGTATATCAGCAGGAAGCTGTCGGTGCGTGAGGGGCGCTACAACACCATAGAGAAAGAGTGTCTGGCCATCAAGTGGGTGGTCCTCGCCCTCCGGTACTACCTGCTGGGGTGCCCTTTCACCCTCTGTTCAGACCACGCGCCCCTCCAGTGGCTCCACCGCATGAAGGATGCCAACGCGCGGATCACCCGTTGGTATCTGGCACTCCAACCCTTTAATTTCAAGGTGGTCCACAGGCCGGGGGCGCAGATGGTCGTGGCGGACTTCCTCTCCCGTCAAGGGGGGGGGGGAGTCGGCTGCAGGCCGGACAGCCGCCCGGCCTGAGTCGGGCGGTGGGGGTATGTGGCAGCGGGGGCATGGTCAAGCGCCAGTCTGTGACAGGAGGGCGGAGTCAGGGAAGGTAAGTGGCAGAATCACTACACCTGACATCAATTAACCTGTGTTTGTGTGTGTCTCCCCAGTGACCGCGCCCTATTTAAAGAGGGAGAGCAGAGCGCAGAGGAGAGCTCATCCCCGAACAAGACGCCAGTCATGTGTGTGTGTCTATAGAAGTAAAAATTGTTAGACTGAAAAGTATAGCAATAAACACCATTGTTGCATCCGATCTCTGTCCTGCCGTCTTCTGTGCTCCACCCACCAACACTGAACTACTACAAATCTAAAATATTTTTTTTGTTTTTTAACACTTTTTGTTGCCCACATAATTCCATATACGTGACCCTCCATTACAAAACCAGTCAGAAGTCACAAGTCATAATTTTGAGATAAATGGGGAAATACATTGTGTGGGCTAAAATACTAACCCCATTTCCAAAAATGTTTAGATATTTTCCAAAATGCTATAAAAATAAAAATCTGTGACTTGTTAATTCATGTGAACTTTTATTTAACGTTTCTGACTGCAAAGTTGAATTCTGTGCAAAAATGTTCTATTTCAAGTCAATTTTATTTGTATAGCGCTTTTAACAACAGGCATTGTCCCAAAGCAGCTTTACAGAAAATTAAAGACTTTAAACATGTGTTAATTTTATCCCTAATAAATTTATTTATCCTTGATGAGCAAGCCTGTGGCGATGGTGGCAAGGAAAAACTCCCTCAGACGACATGAGGAAGAAACCTTGAAAGGAACCAGACTCAAAAGGGAACCCATCCTCATTTGGGTGATAACAGATAGTGTGATTATGAATAATTACCCACCAGGGGGCGAGGTATTCTTTTCGGTGGGGTTTCTTTGTATGTTTGGGGGGTTTTTTTGTTAGCAACATTATGGGAAAACGGCTGGACCAATCTTCATGAAACTTTCAGGATAGATGGGCATTGGGCTCAAATAGAACCTCCAACATTTTGAGGGTCATCCGGTCAGGGTCAAGGTCACCAAAAAGGGAAAAATCATAGTTCTTACAGATTTACTACATAATTATCTCATCTCATCTCATCTCATTATCTCTAGCCGCTTTATCCTTCTACAGGGTCGCAGGCAAGCTGGAGCCTATCCCAGCTGACTACGGGCGAAAGGCGGGGTACACCCTGGACAAGTCGCCAGGTCATCACAGGGCTTACTACATAATTATATGTAAGGAAATCTTAGCTTCTCTGAAGAGCTCTTTAGTTGCTCTTACAAACAATCAAAAAAAAGTGCTACCAGGCGATGTTTGTTTTGCCTGGCAACACTTGTTTGCTTCTATAACTCTGTCCTATAGAGTTACAAGGTACAACTGTGTAATGAGGAAATTCAATATAGTTTTAGCATGAAGTCTATTTTGTTGAAGTTAGTAACTGTTCGTTGGTGGAGACATGAGTGCAAAACTGTTCATGACAACTGCAGTCCTAAAGTTAACATGGCAGTTGTAGTCCTCAGCCATCATAGCAAAACTGTAAGTGTCCAGAGCCATCGTCCATCTTCCAATCATCCACATTCTATTTCTATTACTGTTGGAGTTTCAAGATGTTTCATGTTGATTGGAAGTTGCTTTTAGTTGAAATTGAGGAGTTGCGCTGCTGCACACACCGTGTATCCTATATGTGAATGTTCTGCCAAGATCAAATGTGTCCTGCATTTTAAAATTCTGGAGATTGCTGAAGCAAGTGAACAACAATATCACGTGACCACCGTGGGGCATGTTTAACCTACTTTTAACTAAAACAAATCAGTACAGGCAAACATGGTGGACTCCGCTCTCCTGTCAGCTAAAAACCAGTGGAAAAGGAAAATATGAAACTGAATCAGCTAGAAAGCACAACAGAAATGCAATGGAAACCAAAAGTTTGTCCGCAAGAATTTTCGTGAAGGGACAGCTCGACTGAAGGATGAAACAGGCGTGAAATCTGATGAAGAATTTACAGTGCTTGTGTAACAACCAACCAGTGAGTGACATAAGACACTGGCTGGTTACGTAACCAGCAAGTGTCTTATGTCACTCACTGGTTGGTTGTTACACTTGTCTTGGATTGGTGAGCCTGAGTATGGAGTTATACACCCAATGTTTTGATCTTACAGAGAAAGAAACGATAACACAAAAGCAGTAACAGAGAAAAAACGCGCCCTCCATGCGTTTCACGCGCGCCCTCCGTGCGTTTCTTGCGTTTTTTGCACGTAGACCGGCCATAGGAGCACGTACGGCCGGTCTACGTGCAAAAAATGCAAGAAACGCACAGAGGGTGCGCGTGAAACGCATGGAGGGCGCGCGTGTGATGTGCTGATTTTCGAGCCGTAGACCAGCCGCAGACTGGCCGCAGAGGTTCTTTGTCATGTCAAACAAACTCTACGGGCGCTTACGTTTTTTTCAGGTTGCAAGACAAACTTACAGCCAACGTGCGTCTTTCTCCATGAACAAAAAAAACGCAGCGATTTGGGAAACACCAAAAATCGCACGGCCAAAAAATCGTACGTCCGGTTGTGACCTAGGCTATACATGCAACTCACCTATGTTGTGGGCACTGATGCACCTCCATACCATCACAGATGCTGGCTTTTGCAACTTTCTCTGATAACAAACTGGATGATCACGGTCACCTTTGGCACTGAAAACTTGACATCCGGTTTTCCCAAAAACCAGCTGAAATGTGGACTCATCTGACCACAGCACATGTTTCCACTGTCTTTCGGTACATCTGAGATGAGTTCAGGCCCAGAGAAATCAGCAGCATTTCTGCATAGACTTGATGAATGGCTTCCTCGTTGCGTAATACAGTTTCAGGTTGCATTTCTGTATGCAGCAGCAGACTGTGTTAACTGACGATGGTTTTCTGAAGTACTCCCGAGCCCATGTAGTTATATTTGTCACATTAGCATGATGTTTTCTCAGGCAGTGCCGCCTGAGGGCTCGAAGGTCACGCACATTCAGCAGTAGGTTCCGACCTTGCCCTTTACACACTGAGATATCTCCAAATTCCCTGAATCTTTTCACAATATCATGTACTGTAGATTTTGAAAGACCTAAAATTTTGCACTGAGAAATGTTCTTTTTGAATTGACTAAAAATTCTCTCACGAATTTTTGACAAAAAGGCATGAGCCATGACCCATCCTTGCTTACAAAGATTGAGCCTTTGGTGCATGCTCCTTTTATACCTAATCATGTTACCAATTTGGGCGGCACGGTGGTGTAGTGGTTAGCGCTGTCGCCTCACAGCAAGAAGGTCCTGGGTTCGAGCCCCGGGGCCGGCGAGGGCCTTTCTGTGTGGAGTTTGCATGTTCTCCCCATTTCCTCCGGGTGCTCCGGTTTCCCCCACAGTCCAAAGACATGCAGGTTAGGTTAACTGGTGATTCTAAATTGACCGTAGGTGTGAGTGTGAATGGTTGTCTGTGTCTATGTGTCAGCCCTGTGATGACCTGGCGACTTGTCCAGGGTGTACCCCGCCTTTCGCCCGTAGTCAGCTGGGATAGGCTCCAGCTTGCCTGCGACCCTGTAGAAGGATAAAGCGGCTAGAGATAATGAATGAATGAATGAATGAATGTTACCAATTTACCTGCTTATTGTGGAATCTTCCAAAACGTTACTTGAATATCCTATAAACTTTTCAGTCTTGTTTTGCCTCTGTCCCAACTTTTTTGAGTGCATTGCAGGCATCAAATTCTAATTTTCTTCATATTCAGTTCATGGCAATTAACAAATCACAGATGTTTGTTTTTATTGCATTTTGAAAAATATCCCAACTTTTCTGGAAATGGGGTTAGTAATCAAATTTTAGATGTTGATATAATATCAGACTTTAATGTTTACACTTTTGCATTCTGAAAGAATTTTGCAGAAATTCATACCATATGACCTTTAAAACATGCTTCTGTTGAGATGATGTATTCTAATCCTGGTAGAAATTCACAAAAAAAAGAGTGAAAAATGCCCTTCAGATTTTGTACCGGTGATCACATATTTCTGAGAAAAACCTTTCATGTCTGGTAACAAAGTACAATGCAATTTCCCATTCACTAGATTCAGTATTCATTTTGACATAATTTCCATTAATAGCCAATAAAACGGCATAAAACAAATGTCCTTGTGTAAACAAAATTTGTCTTATGGAATACAGATCCGCCTTTCTGTGTGGAGTTTGCATGTTCTCCCTGTGTCCGCGTGGGTTTCCTCCGGGTGCTCCGTTTTCCCCCACAGTCCAAAGACATGCAGGTTAGGTTAACTGGTGACTCTAAATTGACCATAGGCAAGGCAAGGCAAGGCAAGTTTATTTATATAGCGCATTTCATACACAGTGGCAGTTCAATGTGCTTTACAGAGGTAAAAGCAAAACAGTAAACAATAGAAAATAAAATTACATAAAATAAAGGGGGAAGAAGAGAGAAAGTTCAGTAAAAACAGCAGAATAAAATGGAATAAAAGTTAAGTAAAGTTTTAGACATGCAAAGACTGTAAAAGTTAAGTAAAGTTTAAAACGTAAAGATGATGATATTTATCAATTAGCAGAAAGCATCTGAAAACAGCTTGGTCTTTAATCTAGATTTGAAGCTGCCAACAGCAGGAGCATTTTTAATGTCCTCTGGGAGTTGGTTCCATAGCTGTACTGCATAGTAGCTAAAAGCTGCTTCACCACACTTTGTTTTAACAACAGGTTTTACCAGTAAATTTTGCTGCTGTGATCTGGTAGATCTGATTGGGTTAGGCCGCTGCAACATATCAGAGAGGTAATTGGGCCCTGTACCATTTAGAGATTTGTACACCAGCAGCAATGCTTTAAAGTCAATTCTGTAGCTTGCTGGAAGCCAGTGAAGGGACCTTAGAATTGGAGTAATGTGCTCTGTTCTTTTTGTTCGTGTGAGAACCCTAGCTGCTGCATTTTGAACCACCTGATGTGAGTGTGAATGGTTGTTTGTCTCTGTGTCAGCCCTGCAATGACCTGGCAACTTGTCCAGGGTGTACCCCGCCTCTCACCCATAGTCAGCTGGGATAGGCTCCAGCTTGCCTGCGACCCTGGAGAACAGGATAAGCGGCTACAGATAATGGATGGATGGATGGATGGATGGATGGATGGAATACAAATCCCTTGTTGCTATGAGTGATCTCTAAATAGGCTTCTGATTGGCTGTGAGTTCTGAACTGAACATGCATAGCATAGTTCCTGTATGAACCATAGGAGGAGAAATAGTAAATCACAAGAGATTTCTTTGCATAACCCTGGGAAGAGATTATTATAACTGATTTCAGGAACAACAAAGATGAATTTGAGAATTAATTTGACCCAAAAACGACCGATTTTGAGTTCATCATAGAAAGTGCTGCTTGTGGTGGATATGCCACCAATGCCAGTGGGAGAACGCTTCAAAATGAAGTTCAGTCACATGTTTATATCTATTTGACAGTTACTATGATCTTTTTGTCATGTGTTGTAGAAGTTGTTTTTGCAAGGGGCATCATAAACATGATGGGAATCACCATAAATTTCATGAGTATGATGATACATTTTGAAGTCTTACAGAAGCCTCATGTTACATCATGACATTTATATGCACTGTGAGGAGAATGCATACAGTGGTGCTTGAAAGTTTGTGAACCCTTTAGAATTGTCTATATTTCTGCATAAATATGACCTAAAACATCATCAGATTTTCACATAAGTCCTAAAAGTAGATAAAGAGAACCCAGTTAAACAAATGAGACAAAAATATCCTACTTTGTCATTTATTTATTGAGGAAAATGATCCAATATTACATATCTGTGAGTGGCAAAAGTATGTGAACCTATAGGATTAGCAGTTAATTTGAAGGTGAAATTAGAGTCAGGTGTTTTCCATCAATGGGATGACAATCAGGTGTGAGTGGGCACCCTGTTTTATTTAAAGAACAGGGATCTATCAAAGTCTGATCTTCACAACACATTTGTGGAAGTGTATCATGGCATGAACAAAGGAGATTTCTGAGGACCTCAGAAAAAGCATTGTTGATGCTCATCAGGCTGGAAAAGGTTACAAAACCATCTCTAAAGAGTTTGGACTCCTCCAATCCACAGTCAGACAGATTGTGTACAAATGGAGGAAACTCAAGACCATTGTTACCTTCCCCAGGAGTGGTCAACCAACAAAGATCACTCCAAGAGCAAGGCATGTAATAGTCGGCAAGGTCACAAAGGACCCCAGGGTAACTTCTAAGCAACTGAAGGCCTCTCTCACATTGGCTAATGTTCATGAGTTCACCATCAGGAGAACACTGAACAACAATGGTGTGCATGGGAGGGTTGCAAGAAGAAAGCCACTGCTCTTCAAAAAGAACATTGCTGCTTGTCTGCAGTTTGCTAAAGATCACGTGGACAAGCCAGAAGGCTATTGGAAAAATGTTTTGTGGATGGATGAGACCAAAATAGAACTTTTTGGTTTAAATGAGAAGCGTTATGTTTGGAAAAAGGAAAACACTGCATTCCAGCATAAGAACCTTATCCCATCGGTGAAACATGGTGGTGGTGGTATCATGGTTTGGGTCTGTTTTGCTGCATCTGGGCCAGGATGGCTTGCCATCATTGATGGAACAATTACCGTAATTCTGAATTATACCAGCAAATTCTAAAGGAAAATGTCAGGACATCTGTCTATGAACTGAATCTCAAGAGAAGGTGGGTCATGTAGCAAGACAATGACCCTAAGCAGACAAGTCATTCTTCCGAAGAATGGTTAAAGAAGAATAAAGTTAATGTTTTGGAATGGCCAAGTCAAAGTCCTGACCTTAATCTAATCGAAATTTTGTGGAAGGACCTGAAGCGAGCAGTTCATGTGAGGAAACCCACCAACATCCCAGAGTTGAAGCTGTTCTGTATGGAAGAATGGGCTAAAATTCCTCCAAGCTGGTTCTCAGGACTGACCAACAGTTACCGGAAACGTCTAGTTGCAGTTATTGCTGCACAAGGGGGTCACACCAGATACTGAAAGCAAAGGCTCACATACTTTTGCCACTCACAGATATGTAATATTGGATCATTTTCCTCGATAAACAAATGACCAAGCGTAATATTTTTGTCTCATTTGTTTAACTGGGTTCTCTTTATCTACTTTTAGGACTTGTGTGAAAATCTGATGATGTTTTAGGTCATATTTATGCAGAAATATAGAAAATTCTAAAGGGTTCACAAACTTTCAAGCACCACTGTAGTACTGAAGGCACATAAAAAAGTAAGCAACCATAAACCAGGACAATTTCAGTCACATTCATTTCCAGGTCGTTGACAAAGAACTGACATGTAATTAATGTATACACACAGATAGGCCTTTCTTTTTCATGCCCTTTTATTTTTAAATTGACAAGTATGGTTTGTGATGCTAAGTGTTTACAGTGACTGCACATGACAAACTAGACTAAGTGTAATGAAATAGACCTAATAACTTTTATTGTATCGGTTTCCGACAGCTCATTGAACTTTTCTTTTTTCCAGCTGCATATGCCAGATCAGGCCTGATGGAACACTGTAAAAAAAAAAGTCAAAGTCCTTCCCGCACCATTCATGGCGCATTTGGCCATGATGGAACACTGTGTTATCACCTTTTTGTACCCAAAGAAATAATCCAGGTGGTCTTGCAATCACACTTTCGTCACCTGGACTTTTGCGAGCTCGGCAACAATATCTCTACTAACACGTGAGTCTTTGTTCCTGAGCCCTACTCGGACATAATGTGCCCTAAAACAGATGTGCTGCCTCCAGATGGGTCAGAGGATGAAGAGATACAGATACAAGTAGATAAAGGAAAAGAAGGACAAGATCAAGGAAATGGATGTGGGCAAGGATATGCGTGTGGCTGCAAAAGTAGATGTGGTCATGGGTAAGGCTGTGGCCATGGCAGAGGGGTTGAAGCGGGAGGTCTTTTGTTGTTGTACATGCACTACAGACAACATTTTCAAGGAAATTTAGAATTTTGGAACTCTTGACCTGTAGACTGGGGGGGGGGGGGGGGGGGGGGGGGGGAATACATGGAGGATACAAGAGAAGAAAATCCTGAAAAAAAATTTTTTGTAAATATGTGACTAACATGTTCCTAAAAAGGTCCAGTGAAAAAAATTTGGTGTGTACATCTGTCAAACCATCATAAATATGTGCCCAAAATTTCATTTTAATATCTTTTTATATGCATATGTAAGGAGTTTATGTAGTAAACTTTCCAAGCAGATTTCTCCATTTCTGACTGTTCATAAAAAGTAAAATATAACTATTTCAAATGCCCATATCTCAGTAGTATATTGGTCAAATGTCTTAATCTATGCATCACTGGTAAGCTTTTTAATGCCCTTTCATTAAAACCCAATAACTCAACTTTGAAAATTGACCCATGTGACTGGTTTTGTAATGAATGGTCATATATGTTCCATGTGTTATTTCATAGTTTTGATGTCTTCAGTATTGTTCTACAGTGTAGTCAAAATACAGAAAAACCTATGAAGGATCGTGTGTCCAAACTTTTGACTGGTGTCTCTTCTCTCTCTCTGTGTGTGTGTGTGTGTGTGTGTGTGTGTGTGTGTGTGTGTGTTTCATCATTCCTGGCTTGTGTCTGCAGGCTTTGAAGAAGGAAAGTGATTGCCTTGGCGGTGTTGGAGTAGGTGGGCTGAAAGTGCACATCAGTTAATGTGTCCAGCTCATTTACGCTGCTGTGCAAAAGTGGCTTTATTGCAAATGATTGATCTGAAAGAGAACGCTCAGGAGAACTCTACTGCCCGTTTCTCTAATGAGGGTTTTATTATGATAGTATCTACAATAGAGACTATTATTTTTTCATATTTCTTTTCAGCAAATACAGTCTTGTCAAAAAATTGATTGCCTTTTGTGTTGTGCTGTATTGTAGCTCACTAATGACTAGAGCAAAACGCACTGGAAAAGATTTACAATTCAATAATACCTTTCATGAAAATGCATTTTGTGATGAATCTATTGTTTTCCCATTTCTTTGTTTCGTTTTATGTTACTCAGAGTGCTGATTTGCCTGGAGGGTACATAATTTATGGATGAAGTTTGAGATTTAAAAAGGAGTATGTAGAGGATAGCAGATAGCAAGTAAAGCATTCAGTTTAGAATGAAAGGAAATAAAAAAAATTATTTTAGTTCTGCTTATCTCTCTGCCTAGCTTTGTGTCCACTTTAAACAAGTTGTAAACATACATCTGAAGATGCCTCAGTCTGGACACATTGTCAGTGATGTTCCTGGAATCATCGGGTGTTTCGGGTCTTTCAACATCATACACTCTCCTCCAGGTGACCCCACCGGGGCTGATCAGACCTCAGTGTGTGTCCAGACAGCTCTAACTACTCTGTCCCCATGATTCTTCTCTTTTTAGCCACAACCATGTTGAGGCTCTCTCAGCTGCTTTGGTTGTACTGCGGATGGCTCTCCTCTTCCTCTTGCCTTCAATGCCCAAACTACTGAAGGCTCTGGCTAGAGAATGGGCTGTGAATCCCCTATAGTTGACTTCCACTGGGAGACACTTGGCTCTCCATCCTGACTTCTGACAATTGATTATCAGTTCCGCGTATTTGGAGAGCTTCCTTTAGAAGGCTTTGTCCAAGCGCTCTTCCCATGGGACTGTTAGCTCCAGCAGCACCACTTGCTCGGTGGATTCAGATACAAGGACAATGTCTGGTTGCAGGATGGTGACTGCATTGTGGCTTGGAAACTTCAGCTGCCATCCGAGATCCACCAATAGCTGCTAGTCTCTTGCTGAGGTCAGATGATGATCTCTTTACAGGCTTTGGCTGCTCTCCAGAGCTGACAAAGGTGATGGTCTTCTTGGGGGGTTGGCACTGCTTTGCCCACTCAAGTCCTGTGTTGATTGCTTCAGCAATAGTCTTCAGTACCTGATTGTGCTTCCATCTGTATTGTCCCTCTCTAAGTGCCCTTGTAGAGCTGCTGAGAATGTTCTAGGGTTCCTCGTTTGGAACACAGTGGGCATTCTGGTGACTCTGCTTTGCCCCAAGTATGCAGATTTGGAGGGCTTGGAAGCATATCATATACTGCCTGGATGAGAAATTTGATGCAGATGCGATGAGGCTCAGCTTTCCAGAGCTCATACCGGGTCACTTTTCTCTGAATCACATTCTCCCATCTAGTCCATGTTCCCTGCTGCTTCATTCCCACCACCTTGCAGGATCTCATCTCCTCCACTGCCGTGCTCACCTCATCCTGCACTAGGCAGTGCCCTTCCTTCCCTCTGATGGAATTTGGGGGAGTTGGAAAGGATCCTAGCCCAGCTCGGCCTCAAGTGACCATTCCAACCAGCCTCCTGTGATGCAGCCTTGTCTCCACTTTCTGAACAGCAGCCTCTGCCCTCCACTTTCTACCAGTCCTCACTTGGAACCCTGCATTAGCCATCTTTGGATCACTTGAATCTCTGTACTGTACCACTTCTCTGGCTCTTGCTACTTTAAATTCTTCCTCCAAGGATTTGAAGGGCAGTTGCAATTTGTTGTGTCCATAGAGTACTATGCAACTCAGGCTCTTTGGCATTTGGGGAAGAATGTCATGTTGGTAGATCCAGGCTTTAAACTTCTCAGGTAGGCCAAAATTGTCCATGGCTTTCAGCCAGCCATCCAACTCAGTGCAAGCTGACTGAATGGATGCTGTGTCCTCAGAGAGCTGTCAAAAACCTTGCCCAATCTCTTCACTGGCTTCTCTGTGATGGTTGAGATGGCTGTGCCTGCGATGGTAAACCTGAACTTGTCCTCCACCTTGCCCTTTCTCAGCACCATGGATCTTGATTTAGCTGGTCTAAAACGCATCCTAACCCACTCCACCAGTTTTTCCAGCCCCTTCAGAATCCACCAGCAGCCTGGGACTGAATCTGTGGTAACTATGAGGTTGTCCATAAATGCCCTGATGGGTGGTTGCATTTGAGCGGATTTCATTTTAGGCCCTCTACAATCTGGTTCAGCGGACTTGGTAAGCATGTTCATGGCAAGTGAAAACAACTTTACAGAGATGGTACACCCTGTAATGATGCCAATCTCTACCGTGTACCAGCTTGATGCTATTGCTCCTGAAAATGTAAGTGAAAATGTAAACTGGCAGTATTCAGACAACTTCAGAAGATATCAAACATATATCAAACATCTAGGTTTTTCTTTCTTGCTGGAGGATGTTTCCTCAATTTAATAATTTATTCATTGATTTACCTTCAGTAACCAGTTTATCCTTGTTAGGGTGGTGAATTTATCAGGGAGCCTATCATGGTAACACTGGGTGAAGTCTGTATGAGACATACAGTACATTCATAGATTAATTCACATGTCCAGACAATTTAGCATAGCCAGTCCTTCTACCAACACGTTTTTGGCCAATGAGAGGAAACTAGAGAACCCAGAGGAAACCCACCCAAACTTGGGGCCAACAAGCAAAAGTCCATACAAACAGTAACCCGATCTCTGGATCAAACCCAGGGTCCTGAAACTGTGAGGCCACCATGCTGCACTAGAAATGAGAATAGTAAACTAAGATAATTTGAATAGTGGCATGAATGTTCATGAGATGTTGTGGTGTTATCCATGCAGCAAAATAACAGCCCAGAGATTGTTAATAAGCAAACTGATAACAATGTCATGTTAGTTAAAGGGATTTAACAGTAACATATCTTTCGTGGGGTGGCACGGTGGTGTAGTGGTTAGCGCTGTCGCCTCACAGCAAGAAGGTCTGGGTTCAAGCCCTGTGGCCGGCGAGGGCCTTTCTGTGTGGAGTTTGCATGTTCTCCCCGTGTCCGCGTGTGTTTCCTCCGGGTGCTCTGGTTTCCCCCACAGTCCAAAGACATGCAGGTTAGGTTAACTGGTGACCCTAAATTGACCGTAGGTGTGAATGTGAGTGTGAATGGTTGTCTGTGTCTATGTGTCAGCCCTGTGATGACTTGGTGACTTATCCAGGGTGTACCCCGCCTTTCGCCCATAGTCAGCTGGGATAGGCTCCAGCTTGCCTGCGACCCTGTAGAACAGGATAAAGCGGCTAGAGATAATGAGATGAGATGAGATATCTTTCGTGAGGCTTGTATGAGCAATGCGTATAATAAAGACACTTGGTTTTAATAAGAAAAACCTTTTGCACATACAAGCTTAGAAATAGCTAAAATGATATAGTATACTGAACCATTTGGATATTTGGGCTGTACTCGACTTTTAACTGTAATTATTTGTTTTTTCTATATATTGTTAAGCGACTCAGTCAAGGCATTGCACATTCATCTTGCATGTTGACAGGCAATTGTGAAAGTGACATGCATGAAAAATATTCTCTGTGGATTCATGTCAATAGAATATATTGCAGTGATTCTCAAAAAGCCAACAATGATGTACCGTAGGAAAACAAATATCTGGCCTCTGTGAAATCATCTCTTGTGTTAAGAAGTTCAACACAGGGCAACAAAGCCTCCATGTTAACAATGTCTTTGATTAAAAAAAACACTCGAGCTATTAACCTGGAAATATTCCCAATTCATCCCAAGTAATGGTGTTTTAATAACAGACATTGAGCCCTAACTGCCCCACATATTCAAGAGGGAAATTTGAGTTAAAGTATTGGGTAAAACTGCAGCTTTGGACAGACACATAACATGATAAGCTGGCAGATTCAACACTCAGATTCAATACTACGTGTTTTATAGGTTTTTCTAGAGCAGCAACTAAGAATGAAGATTCATATTAATATATGAAGGAATATTTAAAACAAATATAAAGAACCATGTAATCATTTATTTTCTAAAAAGTAAAATCATTTTTAAAAGGCTTTTAATATTTATAACATTAACATTTGTACACAAATTATATTGTGTATGTATAACACTTCATGTGATTTGATTAAAATTATGAAATTTGTGTGTATACAGTGTATATATATATATATATATATCAACTCATTATCTCTAGCTGCTTTATCCTGTTCTACAGGGTCGCAGGCAAGCTGGAGCCTATCCCAGTTGACTATGGGCAAAAGGCAGGGTACACCCTGGACAAGTCGCCAGGTCATCACAGGGCTGACACATAGACACAGACAACCATTCACACCTACGGTCAATTTAGAGTCACCAGTTAACCTAACCTGCATGTCTTTGGACTGTGGGGGAAACCGGAGCACCCGGAGGAAACCCACGCGGACACAGGGAGAACATGCAAACTCCGCACAGAAAGGCCCTCGCCGGCCACGGGGTTCGAACCCGGACCTTCTTGCTGTGAGGCGACAGCGCTAACCACTACACCACCGTGCCGCCATATATATATATTCCCATGCTTTATTTCTGTTTATTACATTGTATCCATGTTTATTTATTTTTATACTATGTATTCCAAAATGTATTTGTTTGTTTGTTTATTTGCATGATTGTTAGTTATTCTTGCGTTCTTTTTTCTTTGTACATTTAAATTAGTTTCTTTCTTTGTTTATATAAGGATGAAGGGCTTTTCACATTCTGTGTGAACCATCAAGACCACAAATTAGAAATAATATTGGATGTGCTACACCTTTATGTGACAAATACAAACAAGCGAAAGTTAGAGATATAAGCTGTTTTCCAGAAGAAGAAAAAAGATCTAAATGCTTGCAAATAGGGTTTGGCAGTAGGTGAAAACAGAAAAGGAAATGTATGGATAGAGGAAGTGCACAACCAGCAGTTCCAGTGCTATTTTATCTTCTACACAAAACAGCCAACAGAGACAGACAATTCAAACATCCTGACCTCCAGTTTTTCAAGAACCTAATACTGCCTGGGAGACAGGAAATTAAAGGGGATGGTACAGCATTTAAACATGACCAATATCGATAGTACAAGCCCTAATTATAATAATGTACACAAGTGCTGCCACCTGATTAGCTATCATAAGTAACTTTAAGTGCTTAAAAATCCAAAAGCACATCAAGCTTTATTGCACATGGGCAACCAATATGGCACCCAGGATATGACGTCAAGTTTTTGATAGCATGGTACCGGAAGTTAAGTGTAGCACTTGTGTAAGTGTAGCCGATGTAAACATACTTGTTAATCTGGATTTAGTCAGATAAAAAAAAAATAGTTATTTTTCAACTCAGGATAAATCCGCCTCTGGTAAATAATTGAAGCAGCAACTCATCAAATGATTCTAATGATGAAATCAGTGGTGCTTTGCAAGTTCAAAGTGGGGAAGGCAGGAAAAAGGGTTCAGCAGTTATCTGGTGCTGATGCGGAAAGAGCATGAACTTTTATGCAATATACAACCCCAATTCCATAAATTTGGGAAACTGTGTAAAACATAAATTAAAAAAAGAATATGATGATTTGCAAATCATGGAAACTCTATATTTCATATAAAATAGTGCAAAGCCAACATATCAAATGTTGAAACTGAGAAGTTTTATTGTTTTTTGAAAAATATATGCTCATTTTGAATTTGATGTCGCAACACATTTCAAAAAAGTTGGGACAGGACATGTTTACCACTGTGTTGCATCACCTCTACTTTTAAAGACATTTAAATTGTTTAAACGGTATAGCGACAGATGGAACACAGACACACACATACAAACACACACACACACAGAGAGAGAGAGAGAGACAAAGTGATGTGACCAGTGATGTGACCAGTGATTTTTTTTTAGAATAGCCTTTATTTGATAGCACTGTCTAACAAAGGTAAATGGCGTTCTAGTGTGCCATTAACGTCACAGCCAGATATCTGGTTTCACTGCAAACGGTTGTGGCCAGGTTGATTTTTAGCAATATCATAACTTTTAAAATGGATAAATTGTTGTTATAAAGTCATACATGTCAACCTTTGGTCAATCAAACCTGTATAACCAACCTCCAAAATCCGTATTTCCCTTATAAAATCGGTAAAAGATGCAAATTAAAATAATTTACCTAAAATTTGAATGATAATTAACAATGATATATCCCAGTTACTTTTTATTCAATATTAATAACAATAAACCTTCAGAATGAATACAAAGCTCCAATGTTTGACAAAAACACAGTGTTATCAGCATAGTTCTGAAGGAAATACTTCGTTGTTTGGAGACAGGTTTCACCGAGCGGCTATTATGCACGAGACTTCATATTAGCCACAAAGTCAGAAAAATCTGTTCATAAAATTATGTTATAATGACCAAATACAATGAAAAGTATTTTTCCAGTCTCACCTGTGAAAGGTAATCCCATGTGATCTCGTTTGGACGGTAAACCTGTTGGTACAGTTAAACGCAGCACATGAATGAGGCATCTTTATTCTCGGCTACTGTCTAGACGCTATACCAGAGACGGGTGAAGAATCTCCACTTTGCCACATCCAATATGGCGGCGAGGATGACGTATGATTCTACGCAGAAGTGGAACGAAGTCTTGCTACCACAAGATGACGCGCGATTTCATAAGACTCTTTACTGGCTGTCAGTGCTTTCTGTGGTGTACGGTACGTTTGTAAATGTTATGCGCTCTTTTATCATCATGGGAATTGATTATAGCTCTAAATAAATATTGAAGTTTTTTTAAAGAATCCGTATAACTTTATTTATACGCCCATATACTACGTTTATTGAATCAAATCCGTATAAAATACGGACATTCCGTATAGGTTGACATGTATGTAAAGTTTTATTTTTAATTTAAACGTATGGAGGGCACATCAGGGCACTTGCCGTGATCAGCAAACAGAGTTTATTTTTGGGTTTTGTTTGACTTTAAATGGAACTTAAGTGAGCGAGAATACAAAAGAATTTTAAAGCATTGCTTAATGTGACACAGTGTAACAATACAGGGTAGTCAAAATGCATTTGTGCAAAATGTGTAATATTTCTAGCCTATGCTTATTTTTCGCTGTGGGTACCCTTAAGAGTCTGCTTTGTCAGTATCCAAACTGGGAAATCTTCCTCTGGGATTTCTTTTGTCACCACTATATGAAGTGATTTTACATCAGACATATGTATCCTTTTAAGGCTCCCAATTGGTGGAATTGAATAAGAGTTCACTGTGTATTCGGAAGATTGCAAATTTGAATCCTGACGATGCCACAGCCATCTGTACCATGACGGCTAAGAGAGCAAAATTGGCCCATCTCATAAAATGGATGCCATTTTTCTGTTGTCTGTCGATCAGAACAACAATAGTCAATCTGGGCCACCTATTAGTGTATGAGTGTAGTTAGAGCTTTTTTTCTAGCTGGCCAGTTACACTGCATGAACAATAGTACAAAAAGATGTGATGGCTGACTGACACATGCTAGCTGTCATGCCATATGGGAGAGTGTAAACAGGCAGCTACTCAACTAGGAGAATTCTGTGGATTTAAATTTTATTTTGGCCATAGTGTCACTTTAAACTAGAATTCACTCTCTCGCTTTCAGTAACTGCTTTATTCAGATCTGGGAATAAACGCTGGATGATACGCAAGGCACCATACTTTAACTATAACCCAATTTTCCTCACATCAGTATTTCATAAGTATATAAATTGGTTGGAAGGAAATGTGATGCTATCATATGAGCACAGTGGGATGTACTGTGGTAATGTTTATAACATAAGGACAAGAAAATTCAGAATTACATAAATAAGGAAAAAATACTTATAGACATTAATAATTATGAAAATAAATATCAAAATAAGCAAATTGAGAAGGCACTGGTTAAAAAACATTTAATACAAAAAATGAGCAATAATCACACTAATATCAATCTGATTTTGTGTGTTGGAATTAAGTTTCTACACTAAAAATCTAGCGGAGACTGCAAACCCAGATGCAGGTTGGCACTGATATTTTTTCAGGTTAACTTGGCCAAATGTAAATAAACAAAAGCACATTAACGCATTACATGGTACATATGTGAAACAATAAGAGGCGTAGAAAAGTCTGGCAACACAGCCGCTAACTTTTCTTGGTGATATAGGACTCAGGTAATAAGGCTGGCAATGAGATCGGGTTTTCAAACCTCTGCCAAGTAGGCTACTATGTCCTTCAAAAGCTTTTTGTTTGCTTCCTTCAGAGAAACTAAAGCTGCTCTCTCTCTCTCTCTCTCTCTCTCTCTCTCAGTAAGTCAAAGAAAATTCCTGGCAGGCTAACAGCACACCTTAAGGTATAACACTGTTTATTACACTGTAGTAATGGACTGTACACTGATGAAACTGATATTCAACATTTATATTATTATGTATATATCATAATGCATAACACATACTGTATACAGTCCCCTCTGAAAGTAATCAAAAACGGGGAAAAATATATTGTTTTTGTTATACACTGAAGATTTTGGGTTTGAGAACAAGATGAATATGAGACAATAGAACAGAATTTCAGCTTTCAGTTCCTGACATTTACACCTAAATGTGTTAAATAACTTAGAACACGGCACCACATCCCGTGATCAAAAGTATTGGAACATGTGACTGACAGGTATTTCTTGTTGTCCAGTTAGCCTTTGTTAGATTGACTGGTTCTTTAAAAGTCTACTCAGAGAACTCACTACTTGTTCTGAGCCATGGGTTTTGCCTGTAAAGAATGCATTTGTCATTAAAAAGGATAAACCAACATGAAGACCAGAGAGCTGTCTATGAGAAAAAATCAAGCCATTTTGAAGCTGAGAAAAGAGGGAAAATTGATCAGAGCCATTGTACTAGCATTGGGCATAGTCAATATAACAATTTGGAATGTCCTGAAAAAGAAAGAAACCACTGATGTACTGTACTAACAACCAGACATCAAACAGCTTGCCAGGGAAAACAACAGCAATTGATGACAGAATCATTGTGAGAGCGCTGAAGAAAAACCCAAAACCAACAGTCAGTGACATCACCAACAACCTCCACAGAGCAGGGGTGAAAGTATCTTCTTCTTCTTCTTTAGTGATCTGCCTGATGGCAGGTCCAAGTTTCTAGGGAAGAATTACAGTAGTGGTTTTCCCGTTGCCTTCTACTGTTATTTATAGAGGTTTACTCCTCTCAACCATTCACACACATTCACACCTATGGGCAATTTAGAGAAGCCAGTTAATCTAACCACGTCTTTGGATTGTGGGGTAAACCGGAGCACCCAGAGGAAACCCACACAGACACAGGGAGAACATGCAAACTCCACACAGAAAGGCCCCTGTCGCCCCCTGGGCTTGAACCCAGAACCTTCTTGCTGTGAGGTGACAGTGCTAACCACTGTGCCACTGTGAAAGTATCACAATCTCCCATTCAAAAAAGACTCAAGAGCAGAAATATAGAGGTAATACTACAAGATGCAAACCACTCATCAGCAGCAAGAATCAGAAGGCCAGATTGGAACTCTCAAAGAAATACAGAGATGAGCCACAAAAGTCTTGGAACAAAGATTAACCTCTACCAAAGTGATGGAAAGTCCAAAGTGTGGAGAAAGAAAGGATATGCTCATGATCCAAAACATACCGTACCAGCTCATTGGTCAAGCACAGTGGAGGTGGTGTCATGGCTTGGGTTGCATGGCTGCTTCTGGAATGGGCTCGCTAATCTTTATTGATGGTGTAACTCATGATGGTAGCTAGAGAATGAATTCAAAAGTCTACAGAAACATTCAGTCTGCCAATTTACTGAGAAATATATCCAGTATAATTGGGAGGAACTTCATCATGTAGCAAGACAACGACCCAAAACACACTGTCCACACAAGTTTATCAGGGGAAAACAGTAGAAGGCCTTAACCCAGTTGAGCAGCATTTCACACTGCAAAAAACTGAAAACTGCATTTGAGGATACAATTACTTAATACTAATGAAATTATCTTGCTGCATGGACAGATAATTTTACTTCATAAGACATCTTAGAACAAGTTGGTTGCAATCTAGAACTAGGTTTAATAATCTCAGAATTGGCATCTTGTATTCTTCTAATAAGAAATGCTCGATTGTTTCAACTATTTTCACTTGCTAAAATATCATTTTTTGCAGTGCACCTGTTGAAGAGGAGACTGAAGGAAGAAACCCCTAAAATAAACAACAACTGAAAGAAGCTGTAGTACAAGTCTGGAAAAGCATCACAAAAGAAGGATACAACAGCTTAGTGATTTCAGTGGGTCACCAACTTGATGCAGTTATCGTAACCAAGGGATATTGAGGGATGATAGATTAGTGACCTGCTCAGGGTGAACCCTGCCTCTTGTCCAGTGTCAGCTGGGATTGGCTCCAGCTTCCCCCATGACCCTGATGGATAAGTAGTATAGATAATGGATGGATGGTTGGATAAGCAACCAAATATTAAGTGTTATTTACTTTAATATTAGGTGTTCCAATATCTTTGCTTACCTAAAAATTGGGTGGTCTGCCACCAAAAGTGCCATCTACATCTAATACAGTATCAATAAATAAAAGCTGAAATATTCTTCTTTTGATCTGAAACCCATCTCATTATCTCTAGCCGCTTTATCCTGTTCTACAGGGTCGCAGGCAAGCTGGAGCCTATCCCAGCTGACTACGGGCAAAAGGCGGGGTACACCCTGGACAAGTCGCCAGGTCGTCACAGAGCTGACACATAGACACAGACAACCATTCACACCTACAGTCAATTTAGAGTCACCAGTTAACCTAACCTGCAGGTCTTTGGACTGTGGGGGAAACCGGAGGAAACCCACGCGGACACGGGGAGAACATGCAAACTCCGCACAGAAAGGCCCTCGCCGGCCACGGGGCTCAAACCCGGACCTTCTTGCTGTGAGGTGACAGCACTAACCACTACACCACTGTGCCGCCCTCTGAAACCTATATATATATAAGCATTGTAAAAGAGATTGGGAATGAACACATACATGAAAAGGATTTCCTGTTAAAATTTTGTAGTACGGGAGGCGTCATGGCTCAGGTGGATAAGGCGCCATACCATAAATCCGGGCGACCCGGGTTCGATTCCGGCCCGAGGTCATTTCCCGATCCCTCCCCGTCTCTCTCTCCCGCTCATTTCCTGTCTCTACGCTGTCCTATCCAATAAAGGTGCAAAAAGCCCAAAAAATATCTTTAAAATAAAAAATTTTGTAGTACATAGTATCCTATTTTTGCAATGCTATATAAGAGCATAACCACAAGCTGGCCTAGTGGGCCAGAGGCGATCGAGAGGTGTGTCTGCCTCTTGACCGGGAGATTGTGAGTTCTACTCACAGTTGGGTCATATCAAAGACCATCATTAAAAATTTTTACAAAAAATGGTACCTTCTGGCAAGGCATGCTACAATACAAATGTGAGTATGGAGTCAAACTCTCGTGGTTACCAGAGGACTAGCCCCCCACTGTAACCCTAGCTATGTAACAGGCAAGAGGCCAAGGGTTATAGAAACAGAGATCAGCGCTGCACCCATGCGCCTAAAACAGCTGGGTAGTACTAGGACAGGAGACTGCCTGGGAAGACCAGATCCTGGCGTGGGAGGGACTTTGACTTGACTTGATGTAAGATCATGTACATGGACATAAAGTTTTTTATTCTGCATTGCTTTATCCACTGTTGTGCTTTTGTTGAGTCACTCCAAGCAGGCCAAACCTACATTTTGTAGACTCACATCTCCATCTTCTGGTCACAGTGTTCAGTTTATTCATGCATAACTTATTCCATGTATTCATAGGATGATTCAACCCTGTAAATGAGACTTTTCTCTGTATTTGTAGAAGTGCTGCTGAGAACAAGTGTGATGTAGTAATTTTCTTCAATTGAATCCATTATTCCCAGATGAGAATATGGCAAAGTGTAAATGTCCAAATCAATTTCTTTTGCCTCTCACCCAGACCTCTCATCTCAGTGAGGTGACAAGACAATTACAGCACTGAGATTTATCGAGTGCAAGGCCTTTCATTTTTTAGGTAATTGCATACCTGACATGGTGTGTAATTAAGATATGGACAGATCCTATTGTGTTAAACTGGGAGAGAAAGACAAACCATAGAAATGTCAAACAATCCATAAGGTTATTATATTGTGATGAATAATTATAGATGTTACAAATGACATACATGCAAACTGTTGAAACATCATTAGTTAATTTATTTTCATAGCTTTCCTTTTATGAGTCCTAGCAATGACTCGAGTTCTGATTCTTTTCAAGAAAGGCTCTGTCAGATGTTCAGTAGCAAAATAAAATAGTCAAAAACAACAAAGGAAATGGCAAAACACCACAGATGGGTTCCATAATTTATTAACGCACTGAATAATTATAATGAAAGGGAATGAAAGAAAATGTACTTTTCAGCAAGGATAGCAAGACAAGCTGAGCACATTAATCACAGACCTTACTACAGAGATAATTTCCTCTCCTGCCTCGGTGTTTTCACATATAAAAATCTTTTCCACATTAATTGGCTTACACTTGCCTAATTTATGAAAATGACAGTTCCAACTGCAGGCGTCAATGGAACAACAAGCTGCATTTCCATATTTCATCAGATGGAGGTTTACCTGCTGAAGCGTCAGGCATTATTAGGTTTTATGTATCTGTCTTTTGAAGAGATAAATATAATGTGGCATCTGAGTGCCACTCTTATTTCGAGTTGAATGCTAATGCTCTACCAAATCTGGAAGGCTGCCATGACTGGCATAGCAAGAAGCTTTTCAAGAGACAATTTCATTAAAATGCTGGTTTACAACATAAAGAGATAATTGTAGCTTTTTATGTCTTTATCTCATAACAGACCATAAAAAGGACGAATGCAACCATCTGGAATGCAAAAATAAGTGCAACAATTAGAGCTTTGACAGATTATTTTAAAATGAGTAGGACAGGCAGTCATACCTGCAGGTTACTATAAATTAACATAACAGCTTTACATAAGCTTAAAATTAAGCAGTCTTTCTCACATGCTCACACTAAAATATGCTGTGTGTGTTTAAATTCAGAATTAAACTTTTTGCAAGATGAGTGATTTTATCTTTAGGAGCAATATTAATCTTAAGAAATGTGTAATTTTCAGCAACCTGTTCATCCCATTTAGTATGTTGAATCAAACTGCCTCTGGTTGAAGCTAAAATGCCAGTGCTATAACGATATGTAAATGCAGAATATGTGTATTTGTGTATCTAGAACAGACATCAAAACAGTTTGCATAACTGTCAGATGAAGGATTACATAAAGTAGGGGTGCAATCGAATAATCACAGTATAATTAATCATTTATCCATGTGCATTATATGCTGTGTATTATTTTATTGCATGTTGCATTTCACAGGTCTCTTCACAGGTAACCCAGGCTGACGATTTGTATAAGAAGATGTATGTACTGTAGACAAATTAATATAAAAAAATAAATAACAATTGCCCAAATTTCACAAATAACAGAGATAAAGATATCTTTTTAGATAACAGAAGAGTATGGGGTACCCAAAAATGGCTAAAATACACTTAAAATGACCAAATACGTGCACGAAACGGTAAGTACACTTGTTTTCTTGCAATCTAAGCTTTATTTGTGAAATTTGGACAATCATTTATTTTTTTTATATTAATTTGTACCAGTGGCGTACCAGTGGCGGCTGGTAGTCTTTCAAACAGGGGAGGCTGGTCGGTTACGATATTTCCAGCTTTTAAAAGAAAAAAGAAAAAACACATCAATTTTGCCCATACTCTTGCCTCTGATCTGGCTGATTGTTGGCAGGGTCACAAACTGTGAAATAACAGGTTCTTTTGGCCCATTAGCCTACAGTCCAATATACATGATGGTGGTGTTGGGGGGGTATATTTTAACATTTTATATTTTAAAATTGTGGCATGTTGTTTAAAAATTGATCATTATTGAAAGCAGCTCTTTGTCGGGAACCTCAGCAGTAACAGCAGAGTGTTCTGGAATAGGCACAAGCACTGACCTTGGGGAGCCAAACATAGAGCTGGGTGCCACACATTTCATTCAATGACACTTTCCCTATATTTTACTTATTTTGACTGAGAAATGTTTTATTGACAATTTTGATAACCCTTCACTTTTAATCCAGGTCTGTAGTGTGAAATGTTCTCGGCTGTGTTTTTGTTTAAAAATGTTTTCCAAATTGTAGCTGTGTTTAATTCATATCCAGAAGAATATATATTCCAATATAATATACTCAGCATAAACATTTTAAATAGATTCTATATTTTTGGTCCATCCATGACATATTACTAAAGTAGCCTATTTACTGTTGTTGATGTGGGTCACTTGCTGTTAGCCAATTCACTTTCTCGTACCAGGAGAGCTGAAAGGAACGAGTATTATTCCCTACCTTTTTCACCAAGTCAATTTGAGGCATTGGTCTACCCTGCTCTTTAATTTTAATTTTTTCCTCGAAAGGAAGACTGGCAAATGGCTTCGCCAAAATTAAATCAGCAATGCTTGGCATCCGTGCGCAGCTTTCTTGCTAGCTGACTAGCCCCCTCAAGTTCAAGTTCAGTCACTCAAATAAACAAAATTTCTGGAACTAAGATAGCAAACTTGACAACACTATAGTTACACTTTATTTACAATGAAAATATATACAAACTAAAAAAGCTGGTAGAAACCGTATGTAATGAATGAAATCGAAATGTAAGCTGATCTCTTACAATACACCACAGCACTTGCGAATCCACATGGGACTGAACTGAGATTCACCGCTGCCTGTCTATATTTGAAACGAGCTGTCAATCAAAGAAAATATCCGGCTGCTTTCACCAATCATCAGTCTCCTCGTGGAAACTGCCATGTCCCTCCCACTGTGAGGCTGGGAGTCCGTGGGCGGGCATTTTCGCAGTATTTGTCCAATAACCGTCTTGCATTTTGAGACTGAAAAGCGCATAGCTCCCAAATGCCATTGAAGTCCACTGTGGCTGGGAGTCTGGTGGGCAGGCGTTTTCACAGTATTTGTCCAATAATCGTCCTGCATTTTGAGTTGAAAAGCGCAGAGCTCCCAAATGCCATTGAAGTCCACTGAGGCTGGGCTGCATCGCGCTGTCACGAGGGGGAAAAACTCACGCACACATTAGGCGAACTGGGGAAAGTTATAACGGAATGATTTCGCACTGTAGTTGGGTTGAGCACATATATTTCTATGATTCTGGATCTGAAATAGCAATGTTATAAGGTCGGCTATAACATAAGCCTAGCGCAATTCATCCTACACGATGTTCGTCATTTTTAGAGGAGGCTGAGCCTCCCTCATTGTCTTAGAGCAATCGCCCGTGGTGCATACATCTTATACAAATCATCAGCCTGGGTTGCCTGTGGTCTCTTGTTGACCCTTTAACTTTCTCAGCTACACTAATTATAAACTAATAAAAAATGTACTGAAAGCTTTATTGCTGATTATGGGGTACAATTTTCATTTAAAATTCCTCCAATTTTCTTTAATATCATTTAACATATTGCCTCTGCACTTTAAACCCATGTTTCTCAACCACTGGGCCACGGCCCATTAGTGGGCCACGAAGCACCATCTAGTGGGTCGTGAAAGTTTTTCAAGTTTGAAGCCAAATACTAAATAGTTCAGGATGTCGTAGTGTCCTAAATCCGGTAGCTGGTTTGCCGTACACTTTTCAAGTGGAATAAATACATTTGTGGGTAAATTAAGAAGAGCAAGAGAGAGAGAGCAAGCAAGCTGCAGGCTGAATAAATAAAAACATTTATGGGTAAATTATATGGATCTGTGATGCCTGCTGGAAGAGAAGAGCAGGGAGGATTGAGAATCAAGTGGCTGTGGTTTGTTTACACCCGATACTAAAACTTGTAGCATCTTAGCTATAAGATGTGTACAAAAAGCCCAGAAACTCCTACTTATCCAGGCAAAAATGATAGAGATTTATCTTGTAGTGTCCTGATCCTGGGCAGCAAGGTGGTGTAGTGGTTAGCACTGTCATCTCACAGCAAGAAGGTCCTGGGTTCGAGCTCAGTGGCCGACAAGGGCCTTTCTGTGTGGAGTTTCCAGGTTCTCCCTGTGTCTGCGTGGGTTTCCTCCGGGTGCTCCGTTTTCCCCCACAGTCCAAAGACATGCAGGTTAGGCTAATCGGTGGCTCTAAATTGACCGTGAGCGTGAATGGTTGTTTGTATCTATGTGTTAGCCCTGCGATCAGTGGCGGCTCCTGAATTTTTTTTCAGGGGGGGCAATTTTCCCCCGTTATGTCTACACGGACCGTAAATGTCCACAGGACTGAAGTAAATTGACCTAGGTAGCAAATCAATTGGCCGAACTTGTTTTTGCCTGGTAAATTCAGATATCAATACAGACAATATCTCTTCTCTCCACTAGGTGGCAACACTGAACAAGTTAAAGGTGGCAAACTAAGGTAGCCTAGTAAACTAGACCCACCCACCTAGCGGCCAAAAATATTTTTGCCTACGAGTGGCAAATATTCACATTTAGTCTGGCTTGCCAGGCTAAAACTAAGGAAGATTCATTGTGAAGCCTTCAAAGCAAAACATCTGGCATCACAATCAATTAATATTACATTACTCATTTATTTTCTCATATTTTTCCAGTATTCTATAATAAGTAGACACAAATTCTTAATTATAAACATATTCTAATTTCTTCAATTCTAAAGAATGCAATTAAAGTGGCAGGATATAAATCCAAAACAAGTGTTTATTTAAGTTTTGAAAAAGATGAAGAAAAGCAGAACCATCAAACAAACATGTGCAGCTTAATTATGTGTTTTTTTTTTATATGGAATTGCACCATTTTAACAACAAATAATAATTCTAAATAAATTCTGCAGTTTTTTTCCCAAGAATTCCTCCAGAAAGCCATGCCTTAAAAGGAAATTTAAAGTATTACAAGCATGCCAATGAACACAAAAGGCTTTAGTTATTTAGCTATATACACACACAAGGTTACACAAGGTTTTGTAGTCAGTGCAACTTGGCTTAACAAGTTGGAAAAAAGGTAAGGTGCTGCTGGCTCCAATGAACACAGATATACTGTACAATATATAAAAACTGAAAATATGCTTAATTTACACCAAGTCAGAGAGAACTTGAGGTTACTGAAATATTCCAAGCATGGCAATGTTAAACTGCCATTGGTAAAACAAAAACATGGCAATGTTAAACTGCCATTGGTAACACACACACACACACACAAAAACAACTTTTGCCTAGTAAATTCAAATATCAGATATCACTGTACCGTCTGCTGTGCTACTTCCAGGGTGGAAGAGAACGCAAGGGTAGCAAAAAAGAGCATTGACTACATCACAGCCAGCTAGCCAAGTTTTCCGGTGGTACCAGTTCTTGTTAAAACCTCTTGAGTAGGTCTTCTCCCCCTTCATAGACACTTGCTTGATGTTTAAATTCGGTCTAGGAGGTCCTAGCTGTTTGATTGCCGTTTTCTCCTCATTGGTACGACGACTAAAGGGAACTTCTTTCAGAGACGCTATCGTATTGTTGCACTCAACACTCGCCGCCATCTTCATAGAATGTTCACACATTTCCCGCACAAGTTGCGTTTTCCAGCCCAAAATTATGTTCAAAACCCGCCAAAATGCACTTAAAAGCGCCCAATCTGGCAACACTTGCGCAGCGCAACAGGCGTATGACGTAAGCACGCTGCTTGTGCGAGCACATAAAACCTAATAGAAAATGCATTGGGAGCATGATTTTTTAAAAAAACGTACGTACCATTACTGTCAATGGGAGATTTTGGGGCAAATCTGAACCTGACAGAAATCGCCCCAAAAGGGCGTGGCTACACCAGGCGCGACCTTAGCCTGATTGGACAATGACATTACTGTTGCCGTGGTAGTAGGAGTAGATAAAAAAAAAATCTCCCTCCCTGTTTGGGAGTGCGTCACCCAAATCACCCCTATTAACGAGCCGCGAGTGCCTGCGATAACCTGGCGACTTGTCCAGGGTGTACCCCGCTTCTCACCCATAGTCAGCTGGGATAGGCTCCAGCTTGCCTGCGACCCTGTAGAACAGGATAAGTGGCTACAAATAATGGATGGATGTCCTGATCCCCAGATCTTTAACCCAGCCACATATAAAAAGTTGTTCACTTCCATCCTCTTCCAGGTTTTCATCTGTGTGTCCGTGTAGAGCAATGTCTGCAGCACCAGGTAGTTTGAGATGTCAGGGAACTCAACAGATGGATCATTTTTCAACTCATAATGAATGAATAACTTTATTTAAACATGATAAGTTGATCAGCAGAGCTGGTGGGGTTGTATACAGATACAAATAATTACAAATACAAAAGACTTAAAATATACTCAATCTTTTAAAAAAAAGACCTTAAATCTGTTGATTATCTGTTAATTATCTTCACATTAAGTTCATTAATAGTATGCGTAACTATTGTCTTTGTATTTAGTTATGGCTACAGTAGGATCAAAATTTATTCTACTAATGTCAAATTTAGCTAGTAAGCTTTTCTGTCACAGGAAAAATCTTTCTTTGTTAGCATGTAAGGATCTAATCCCATTGAGTGGTTTCTATATCCACTTCTTTTGAGTGTACTTTTTGGTTTTAATAACTTGCTTATTTGCTGCACACAAACATGGCAATAAGTTCTCGTGTTAATCGACCAGACTCCACTTTTGGATCATTAATCCCTTTTGATTGAGAATGCCCTGCATGCATGGTTTTATGTTGGCTTCTAATACAGTTTTAAATATAATACCTACAGTTAAAAACAGTTTGTTTTTATTGCATTTATTTAATTCCTGGACACCTATCTGTAATAGGGAGTGATGTTGGATCCCATTAATACACATTACAATAGGTTATTAGATTCTAATAGAATAGATGAGCCAAAATAACTGGGGATGTTTTTTAATGGGCCCTGACTCATTACAAGTATGAACAGGTGGGCCTCAAAGCAGAAAAGGTTGAGAAACCCTGCTTTAAACCATCTTTGAAACTGAACAGATCATAGCTAATCCAATAAAAGTTACTGAGGTCATGCTCTGAGGCAGTGGCGGCTCCTGAATTTTTTTTCAGGGGGGGCAATTTTCCCCCGTTATGTCTACACAAACCGTAAATGTCCACAGGACTGAAGTAAATTGACCTAGGTAGCAAATCAATTGGCCAAACTTGTTTTTGCCTGGTAAATTCAGATATCAATATAGACAATATCTCTTCTCTCCACTGGGTGGCAACACTGAACAAGTTAAAGGTGGCAAACTAAGGTAGCCTAGTAAACTAGACCCACCCACCTAGCGGCCAAAAATATTTTTGCCTACGAGTGGCAAATATTCACATTTAGTCTGGCTTGCCAGGCTAAAACTAAGGAAGATTCATTGTGAAGCCTTCAAAACAAAACATCTGGCATCACAATCAATTAATATTACATTACTCATTTATTTTCTCATATTATTCCAGTATTCTATAATAAGTAGACACAAATTCTTAATTATAAACATATTCTAATTTCTTCAATTCTAAAGAATGCAATTAAAGTGGCAGGATATAAATCCAAAACAAGTGTTTATTTAAGTTTTGAAAAAGATGAAGAAAAGCAGAACCATCAAACAAACATGTGCAGCTTAATTATGTGTGTTTTTTAAATATGGAATTGCACCATTTTAACAACAAATAATAATTCTTAATAAATTCTGCAGTTTTTTTCCCAAGAATTCCTCCAGAAAGCCATGCCTTAAAAGGAAATTTAAAGTATTGCAAGCATGTCAATGAACACAAAAGGCTTTAGTTATTTAGCTATATACACACAAGGTTACACAAGGTTTTGTAGTCAGTGCAACTTGCTTAACAAGTTGGAAAAAAGGTAAGGTGCTGCTGGCTCCAATGAACACAGATATACTGTACAATATATAAAAACTGAAAATATGCTTAATTTACACCAAGTCAGAGAGAACTTGAGGCTACTGAAATATTCCAAGCATGGCAATGTTAAACTGCCATTGGTAAAACAAAAACATGGCAATGTTAAACTGCCATTGGTAAAACAAAAACATGGCAATGTTAAACTGCCATTGGTAACACACACACACACAAAAACAACTTTTGCCTAGTAAATTCAAATATCAGATATCACTGTACCGTCTGCTGTGCTACTTCCAGGGTGGAAGAGAACGCAAGGGTAGCAAAAAAGAGCATTGACTACATCACAGCCAGCTAGCCAAGTTTTCCGGTGGTACCAGTTCTTGTTAAAACCTCTTGAGTAGGTCTTCTCCCCCTTCATAGACACTTGCTTGATGTTTAAATTCGGTCTAGGAGGTCCTAGCTGTTTGATTGCCGTTTTCTCCTCATTGGTACGACGACTAAAGGGAACTTCTTTCAGAGACGCTATCGTATTGTTGCACTCAACACTCGCCGCCATCTTCATAGAATGTTCACACATTTCCCGCGCAAGTTGCGTTTTCCAGCCCAAAATTATGTTCAAAACCCGCCAAAATGCACTTAAAAGCGCCCAATCTGGCAACACTTGCGCGGCGCAACAGGCGTATGACGTAAGCACGCTGCTTGTGCGAGCACATAAAACCTAATAGAAAATGCATTGGGAGCATGATTTTCGAAAAAAACGTACGTACCATTACTGTCAATGGGAGATTTTGGGGCAAATCTGAACCTGACAGAAATTGCCCCAAAAGGGCGTGGCTACACCAGGCGCGACCTTAGCCTGATTGGACAATGACATTACTGTTGCCGTGGTAGTAGGAGTAGATAAAAAAAAAATCTCCCTCCCTGTTTGGGAGTGCGTCGCCCAAATCGCCCCTATTAACGAGCCACCAGCACCGGCGCGGGAACCGGGGGTGCGGGGGGTGCGGCAGCACCCCCTGGTGGTGGACCCTCAAAACTGACATGAACATAAAACAAAACTTAAGTGAAAATATATTTGTTTATTTATTTGTTTTCATTTGGCTCTGCTGATTTTATATGTCATGTTTTAGATGTAGGATGATGAGGGCTACATTTTAGTTATTTAAAAAAGGATTTAATTAAAACGTATAACTTAATATGTAGCCTAGTGGACCATCAGAATTTTTTTTGTCGTGACGTTGACGTTCAGCTTTTCAGCGCGCGAAATTACAACAGGAAGCGAGTACGAGTCGACCGTCTGTAGAGAAATACAATGTTAGCACATTTCCAGTTTGGTATCTGCGTTGGGTGTGTTAAACCGTGTGGATTTAAGTGGAATAATTGCGAGAAGTCATATGATCAAGACAGCGTTTTAAGGTAAGGCCATTTGGTTATTAATTTTGCCCGCTGTGTCGTGTTCACTTGAGCCTATTTGGTATGCCTTGAACAAGTGCAGGTGTTGCTAGCATCGTGCTTTGAAGTTGACTCAGATGTAACTACAGTCTTAAAAAATGTTCGTTTAAAAAGGTGTGTCCATGCTCATCATGTTTTACTTTTACTTTTCTTAATGGAGAGTGTGAAATACTGCTGCATCACTTTTATGAGTGATTTTTGCAATAGAACACTAAGTTAGTGTCACTAACCCATAGTAGTAGGATGAGTGGGTTCATGGATTTCGGTCTGTTGATTGAGAGAATCATGGTGTTTGTGTTGTTCCAGCGAGAGTGTTGTTCTGTTTCATGTGTGTGTGTGTGTGTGCGCGTGCGTGCGACTAACTACTGTATTTGAAATGCAAACTCACTTGACTGGATCTGGGTATGTAAGGCTGTAATCGGGTGGAATCCGCGTCTCCTTCAGTTTATCTAGAGCAGATGTAAAACCTGCGACTGTTAAACCACAGCTATGCGCTTCTGCTTCTAAAATAACCTGTCCTTCGTAATCGTGTTAACTGAGAATTGTCATTGACAGACAGGCTTCAGATTCTTCCGTCATCACTCAAAAAAAAAAAAAAGTCATTTTTACGGATTAGGCCTATAAGTAGTAGGCAGTTTAACGAAATATTGCAATTGCAAGCTTAAAAGGATTTCGGACGCCTGATTGGTTAAAATGCAGGAAATTGCATCTAAGAAATACAAAATTTTCTGGGGGAGGACCCCCAGACCCCCCTTCAAAAAAATGTCCCAGGTCACGTCACAGCACCCCCTGCCGACAATGTCTTCCCGCGCCGCTGGCCACCAGTGCTCTGAGGGTCCCTCCAGAAATGTAATTACTGAAAGGCCCCTAGGTTTAAAAAAATTAATAATAATAATAATAATAATACAGTGCCATTACTATGTCAGTGCCACTGATCTACTGAGAATGCTCCACCACTCAAAGAATATCTGGTAAGTAGTTGTCCTATGGAAGATTCTTTCCTCTGATGCATTGTGTATAGAAACTGGGAAACCACAGTCACTAATAGTATTACTAAAGTGTACCGACATGGTAAAATAACCAAACAGCATAACCACATTGTACCCAATGGCTAACCTGCATGTCTTTGGACTGTGGGGAAAACCGGAGCACCCAGAGGAAACCCACGCGGACACGGGGAAAACATGCAAACTCCGCACAGAAAGGCCCTCGCCGGCCATGGGGCTCGAACCCGGACCTCCTTGCTGTGAGGCAACAGCGCTAACCACTACACCACCGTGCCACCCTGGCTAAATAGTTTAATGAGTATAAAAATTATATAAAACATCTCAAAACAACTGAACAACTATGAGAGATATTTGGCCAATATGTTAGACAGTGCTCTTTTTGTGTGTTTTTTTCTATTTATATCATAGCCAATGATTTAATTTTCCTATTTATTTAAGAAAAAGCATGTTGTAGGCTGGGGCGGCATGGTGGTGTAGTGGTTAGCGCTGTTGCCTCACAGCAAGAAGATCCGGGTTTGAGCCCCGTGGCCGGCAAGGGCCTTTCTGTGCGGAGTTTGCATGTTCTCCCCGTGTCCGTGTAGGTTTCCTCCGGGTGCTCTAGTTTCCCCCACAGTCCAAAGACATGCAGGTTAGGTTAACTGGTGACTCTAAATTGACTGTGAGTCTGAGTGGTTGTCTGTGTCTATGTGTCAGCCCTGTGATGACCTGGCGACTTGTCCAGGGTGTACCCCGCCTTTCGCCCGTAGTCAGCTGGGATAGGCTCCAGCTTGCCTGCGACCCTGTAGAACAGGATAAAGCGGCTACAGATAATGAGATGAGATGTTGCAGACTATTTTCTTAGCAGTTTACAGCCACATTCATTGGAATATTTTCAAAACAAGTTCGAGTTATCACTTATAACAAGTATAGAAGAAAGAAGAAGAAAGAAGAAACTGTCTCTTATTTTTGAAGCTAATAATTTTTCTAAATGCAGCTTGTCAGAAGAAAGCACAAAGTGTTATGTCTTAAAGCCAGCTATAACAAACAGATTTATCTTTAAGCTAGGTTAGAGAATTTTTAGAAGCATTTTGCATTATATTTCTTGAAATTCTCTTTACATCCCTACAGCACTGTATACACTACCGTTCAAAAGTTTGGGGTCACTTTGAAATTTGCTTATTTTTGAAAGAAAAGCACTGTTCTTTTCAATGAAGATCACTTTAAACTAATCAGAAATACACTCTATACATTGCTAATGTGATAAATGACTATTCTAGCTAAATTCTACTAAATGTCTGGTTTTTGGTGCAATATCTCCATAGGTGTATAGAGGCCCATTTCCAGCAACTCTCACTCCAGTGTTCTAATGGTACAATGTGTTTGCTCATTGCCTCAGAAGGCTAATGGATGATTAGAAAACCCTTGTACAATCATGTTAGCACAGCTGAAAACAGTTGAGCTCTTTAGAGAAGCTATAAAACTGACCTTCCTTTGAGCAGATTGAGTTTCTGGAGCATCACGTTTGTGGGGTCGATTAAATGCTCAAAATGGCCAGAAAAATGTCTCGACTATATTTTCTATTCATTTTACAACTTATGGTGGTAAATAAAAGTGTGACTTTTCATGGAAAACACAAAATTGTCTGGGTGACCCCAAACTTTTGAACGGTAGTGTAAATCAAATGGTCTGACAATAAAAAGAAAAAAAAATCTGTCATCTGTGGCAGTCGTGTACAAAGCCTGTAAATTGTTTCATTTGGTCTGAATGAAATGAATGGATGGCCTACCTGCCAATGGCCTGAAAAGTGATGCCATGGTTGGTGAATTTCTGTTAGACAGGTATCTGGTTTGTTTTTGGGAGGAATTCATGTATTTTTGCCTAAACAGAAAGGTGTCAGCATTAACTTTTTCAGCAGTTTGTGCTACAGTAGCTTTTCTGTGGGATTGGACCATATGGGCAAGCCTTCGTGCCCCATGCGAATCAGTGAGCCTTCGACACCCATGATCCTGTCACCAGTTCACTGGTTGTCCTTCCTTGGACCACTTTTGGTAGGTACTAACCACTGCATACCAGGAACACCCCACAAGATGTGCCATTTTGGAGATGCTCAGACCCAGTCATCTAGCCATCACAATCTGGCCCTTGCCAAAGTCACTCAGATCCTTACACTTGCCCATTTTTTCTGCTTCCAACACATCAACTTTGAGAACTGACTGTTCACTTGCTGCCTAATATATCCCACCCCTTGACAGGTGCCATTGTAATGAGATAATCAACATTAATGTTATTCACGTCACCTGTCAGTGGTTTTAATGTTATGGCTGATTGGTGTATATTGTAAAATGTGCAAAATAACACTATCTATTATTCAACAAAGTGTTAAAATATGCACTAGATCAGGGGTTCTCAAGCTTTTCTGCTTTAAGGCCCACCTATTCATACTTGTAATGAGTCAGGGCCCATTAAAAAACATCCCCAATTATTTTTGGCTCAAGTATACTATTAGAATCTAATAATCTACTGTAAAGTATATTAATGTGTGCAACATCACTCCCTTTTGCAGATAGGCATCTAGGAATTAAATAAATGCAATAAAAATAAAATGTTTTAATTGTAGGTATTGTATTTAAAACTGTATGGATGTGCCAAAAGCCAACATAAAACCATGCATGCAGGGCATTCTCAGTCAAAAGGGGTTAATGATCCAAAGGTGGAGTCTGGTCGATTAACACAAGAACTTATTGCCATGTTTCTGTTCAGCAAACAAGCAAGTTATTAAAACCAAGAAGTACACTCAAAAGAATGGACATAGAAATGACTCAGTGGAATTCGATCCTTACACGTTAACAAAGAAGGATTTTTCCTATGAGTTGGAAAATTATCCATCCATTGAGTTCCCTGACATCTCAAAATACCTGGTGCTGCAGACATTGTTCTACACGGACAAACAGATGAAAACCTGGAAGAGCATGGAGGTGTACAACTTTTTATATGTGGCTGGGTTAAAGATCTGGGGATCAGGACACTACAAGATAGATGGCGGTAGACGGATCTAAGTGCAGGAAGAGTGTTTATTAGCAGGCGTGATATTTACAAACACAAAACAGAAAGTAGAATCATAAAGCAGAGTATTTAAACAGCGTTATAAACATGGCTAGAAACAAACGCAACAGTGATAATGATGATACTTTGCAAAGCCTTCGTGAAAACGGCGTCTATATCTGCGCATGCTGATTGCACTCAAATGAATATCAGGTGTTTCCCATAACAACGAGGTCCCAAGAGCGCACACACCGATCTCCATGAGCGTGCATGGCCGCTTGAGCTGTGCCAGACTCAAGTGCGCAAAGGCATGACAGTCAAGTGTTCACCTGCTGTGTGACCACAACTTTTAGCTCACGTATATAGTATATTGCCACGCATTGCTACCAAAACGTCTCATTTTCATCAATAACCCATTGCAAAGCATCGCAAGCTGTAGTGTGACACGGTGGTGTAGTGGTTAGCACGGTCTGTGTGGAGTTTGCATGTTCTCCCCGTGTCTGCGTGGGTTTCCTCCGGGTGCTCTGTTTTCCCCCACAGTCCAGAGACATGTGGTTAGGTTAATATGGGACGGCCTTGGACTGAGGTGCCCTTGAGCAAGGCACCTAACTCCCAACTGCTCCCCGGGCGCTGTTAGCATGGCTGCCCACTGCTCTGGGTATGTGTGTGTGCTCATTGCTCACGTGCATGTGTGTGTTCACTGCTTCAGATGGGTTAAATGCAGAGAGGAAATTTCACAAGTGTGTGATGAATAAAGTTGTGCTTTCTTTCTTTAACTCAGTGAGGTGGATGTGACATCGGATGCAACCCAGCAATTTTACCCTACTACAAGTAAAAAATTAGCTTCAACTTGAAAAAAAAAATTTGCACCCCAGTGGTTGAGAAACACTGCACTAGATCTTTAACCAGGGTGCTACCATTATTATTATTATTATCTCATCTCATCTCATTATCTCTAGCCGCTTTATCCTGTTCTACAGGGTCGCAGGCAAGCTGGAGCCTATCCCAGCTGACTACGGGCGAAAGGCAGGGTACACCCTGGACAAGTCGCCAGGTCATCACAGGGCCGACACATAGACACACAACCATTCACACTCACATTCACACCTACGGTCAATTTAGAGTCTCCAGTTAACCTAACCTGCATGCCTTTGGACTGTGGGGGAAACCGGAGCACCCGGAGGAAACCCACGCGGACACGGGGAGAACATGCAAACTCCGCACAGAAAGGCCCTCACCGGCCACAGGGATCGAACCCAGACCTTCTTGCTGTGAGGCGACAGCGTTAACCACTACACCACCATGCCGCCCTATTATTATTATTATTATTAAGGGCAGCATGGTGGTGTAGTGGTTAGCGCTGTCGCCTCAGAGCAAGAAGGTCCTGGGTTCGAGCCCATCGGCTGGCAAGGGCCTTTCTGTGTGGAGTTTGCATGTTCTCCCCGTGTCTGCGTGGGTTTCCTCCGGGTGCTCTGGTTTCCCCCAAAGACATGCAGGTTAGGTTAATTGGTGGCTATAAATTGACCGTAGGTGTGAATGGTTGTCTGTGTCTATGTGTCAGCCCTGCGATAACCTGGCGACTTGTCCAGGGTGTACCCCGCCTCTCACCCAGAGTCAGCCAGGATAGACTCCAGCTTGCCTGCAACCCTGTAGGACAGGATAAGCGGCTACAGATAATGGATGGACGGATTATTATTATTATTATTATTATTATTATTGGGACGGCACGGTGGTGTAGTGGTTAGCACTGTCACCTCACAGCAAGAAGGTCCGGGTTTGAGCCCCATGGCCGGCGAGGGCCTTTCTGTGTGGAGTTTGCATGTTCTCCCCGTGTCCGCGTGGGTTTCCTCCGGGTGCTCCGGTTTCCCCCACAGTCCAAAGACATGCAGGTTAGGTTAACTGGTGACTCTAAATTGACCGTAGGTGTGAATGTGAGTGTGAATGGTTGTCTGTGTCTATGTGTCAGCCCTGTGATGACCTGGCGACTTGTCCAGGGTGTACCCCGCCTGATTTTATACAGCAAAATGAGATTTTATTTCATAAATGATTACCCTTTTTTTTAATTCATACACACTTTCACTCATTTTAATCACCCAATGTGTAACACATTTATTTTGTCCTGAAGAAGATTCATTTATGAAATGTATGAAAACCGCTAACTCAGGGGACTTTTATTTAGACAAGATTTACCCATAATTCCAAGCAGAACCCGGCGCTTTATTTGTTTCTCCGCCTGTAAGCGGGTCGAAATCCTGCCGTCTGATCTGTGATTGGGTTGAGGTTCATTCTGACAACCAATCAGTCGCTGAATTTGTTCGCAACGTGACCTACTAACTAATCATGGCGCAGGGGGCGGGGTTTGTCTAAATACGGGTAGGAAAAACAAGGACAGTAATCCTTACAAATAGTGTACTTCGTGGCGCTTAGTGAAAAGCTGCTGTTCGTGTTAGCAGCGTGATCATATAAAAGGTACCAGGAGCAGTCAGGGAGGAAACAGCATGGCTTTAAACCTCACCGTCAATCCCAGCAACCCACCACTAGGTAAAACAGATAATCCCGGAGTTGAACTTGTGTATCTGTGGGAAAACACGAGTGTCGGTTTTATTGTAATTTGTTGTGATTGATGCGCGCGCGAGTGCCATCGTGGCAGTCAGGAGGTGAGCCAGACACATGCTGTTGTTGTTGTTGTTTATTACAGTTATAAATCTACTCAGATCACAGCTTCTGTAAACAGACTGAGCTGGAAACTGATGTCTAGTTAAATAAAATACGTTTATGCATTGGTTGGTTTATGTCTTTGTGCAGTGGAGATGCTTCAATACATGATCAGTGAGCTCATTAGCTAATGTTCAGTATTTACTTTCTGTTTCTGTTCAGTAAATCTGTCATGACTTAGTCAGTTTTAAAATGTTATAAACGCTAGATTTGGTAAATTTATTTGAACATGCAGACATGACGTGAAGCCTGTTTTTGTTAAAAGTGTATTTTTACTTGCTCTGAGTTGTGTCTCTTGTGAACACCCTGTTATCAGTCTGACACAGTGCTCTGGTTCCCTTCAGCTCCAGTGGCGCCACCGTTTGTTGAGAACTGGTATTACTGGCTGATGCAATCCAAACCAAAGAGTCATTTCTGATCTCATTTAATGATGATTGTCATCGTGCAGAAGAAGTCAGCTGGCAGGGAAAAAAAAAATGTTGCTTGTAGATGTTTATCAAATGGTATGTTGTTTTAGGCTTCCATGATCCAGGTGATGGATGGATGGATGGATGACTTTTATTGTCGTTGTAAAGCACAAGTACAGGACAACAAAATTGGCTGTCCTTTGCCAGTGCAAATAACACAAGACACACATTTATTAAAAAAAAAAAACGCACATTCCCAATCAATATTGCACATCATTATATCGCACGTATATTTAAGACATAACACACACACACGTCTTGGTGCAGTGTTGGATGCAGTCCAAACGAAAACTGCACTCAGGGCCGGGATATACTTGACGCTTGGAACGCTTCCGCGCACTCATCATGGCTGCCACGCATTGTTCCCAGCGCTGTTTTGACGCGTCCTCTGGGCACGTTGTCAGAAATCAGTGCTGTGTGTGCACACGTTGCAGTACCACCAAAAATTGGCATGGCAGTGTGTTCATATTTTGCTACCTGACGTTAGTAGGACTGCAACAATTCACCACAGTGCACCGAAAATCGAGTTCATACCTGCTGTATCGATTATCGATCCATGTAGCTGTATTTTCGGTTCGATTCATCTCATCTCATTATCTCTAGCCGCTTTATCCTGTACAGGGTCGCAGGCAAGCTGGAGCCTATCCCAGCTGACTACGGGCGAGAGGCGGGGTACACCCTGGACAAGTCACCAGGTCATCACAGGGCTGACACATAGACACAGACAACCATTCACACTCACATTCACACCTACGGTCAATTTAGAGTCACCAGTTAACCTAACCTGCATGTCTTTGGACTGTGGGGGAAACCGGAGCACCCGGAGGAAACCCACGCGGACACGGGGAGAACATGCAAACTCCACACAGAAAGGCCCTCGCCGGCCATGGGGCTCAAACCCGGACCTTCTTGCTGTGAGGCGACAGCGCTAACCACTACACCACCGTGCCGCCTGGTTCGATTCAGCGACATTTTTATTTTTTTCAATTTTTACTGATTTTATAAATGCACTTTTACTGCGTAACCATTACACTTATGTTGTTAAATCGATGCGAGAAAGCAATCAGCCAGAGCTTTGCTTCTAAATAAAGCGTGCAATTTGTTTGGTTTGGGTTCTTGCGCTTGTCCAGTTGGAGTAGTCGCTACTTTACATTACATGGCACCGCCGTTGCTGGGCTCCAAAATGGCAGAAGTCAAGCTTAAAGATCCTTCATCTCATCTTAAATCGAAAGTTTGGCTCCATTTTGGGTTTCGAGAAGACATGAAGGACGTTGCAACGTGCTGCACATGTTATGTTGATGTGAAGTATAAGGGAGGGTCAACTACAAACCTCGCAGATCATTTAGGCCAAGTTTACATTAGACCGTATCTGTCTCGTTTTCTTCGCGGATGCACTGTCCGTTTACATTAAACCGCCTGGAAACGCCGAGAAACAGGAATCCGCCAGGGTCCACGTATTCAATCCAGATCGTGTCTGGTCCGGTGCTGTGTAAACATTGAGAATACGCGGATACGCTGTGCTGAGCTCTAGCTGGCATCGTCATTGGACAACGTCACTGTGACATCCACTTTCCTGATTTGCTGGCGTTGGTCATGTGACGCGACTGCTGAAAAACGGCGCGGACTTCCGCCTTGTATCACCTTTCATTAAAGAGTATAAAAGTATGAAAATACTGCAAATACTGATGCAAATACTGCCCATTGTGTAGTTATGATTGTCTTTAGGCTTGCCATCCTTCCACTTGCAAGTGGTAAGTGACGCGCATGCCCGACATGCACTGAGAGCACACACACAGCGGCTCAGTCCCGAATCACTGCTCGTGCGCTTCACTCGTGCGCTCTGTGAGCTGCGCAGGGCCGGAGTGCGCACCCTCCAGAGGGCACTCGCTGTTCAGGGCGGAGTGGTTTGGAGCGCAGGATGCCTGCGGAGCCGAGCGTATCCGTGTATTGGTGTTGCTGTGTGCACACGAATCGTGTACTGGCATTGCTGTGTGTACACTAATCGTTTTAAAAACGTTAATCTGATGATCCGCTGATAAGGTCTAATGTAAACCCCACCTTAAAGCGAAAACACAACATGGATGTAAACGAAGTAAGTCCCACCGAATTGAAAACTGAAAGTGTTACAAAAGTAGTAAAACCAGATATGCGGTGACAGTTAAAACTGACTGAAACTAAAAATAAAGCTATTTCGAAGGCTGTTGGTGGCTACCTCACTTATATGATATGCAGCCATACGCTACCGTACAGAATGATGGGTTTAAAAACATGATAAATTTCCTTGAGCCAAGATATTCCATTCCTGTTTGAACTTTTATAAATATGCATAAATATTCCTAATGATTTACTTTACCTGTTATCAGTTAAAGTTTAGAGCCAAAGTTACAGAACAGTTTTACATGTTGCTGAGTTACTACTGTTACTTGTTCTAGTGTACTGACGGTACTGATTGAACCGTTCTGAATTTGCTTAAATATTAAATAACTCTCTTTGAAGAGGAAGGTGTTTGTGAGTGAGAGTGACTGATACTCACTGCTTTGTGCTCAGGAATTCAAGTCAAGTTGCCAAAATATCCCTATTTTATATATTTTAAGCATTTTACACTTACATATCCTGTTCCCTAGCCAGCATTTGGAAAGTTTTCATCTTTCCAGACAAATTTCAGTGGGATTTTGTTAAAGTTTAAAATCTGAGGTTTATTTGTCCTTTATATTTAGTTACAGAATCGAATCGAAATGAATCGAAGGGTCTGAATCGTGAATCGAATCGGTGTCTTAGTGAATCGTTGCAGCCCTAGACATTAGCATCGTTGTTTACTAGTCTGAAGTTATCAACATGGCTGAATGCTTCAAGGAAAAGAAATTTTTATCTTTCATTTTTAATGATTCTTTTACAATGTTTAATTTTAAAATAATTTTGATCTTCAGCATCTTTCTTCCCTCAACTCACAACACAGCGGAACCGGATGTTGTTTTCTCACGGTCTTGACTTCTTGCACTGCCACCTGTTGGAATCCTCCAGATTTACATCAAGTATGCACGCAAGATAGAGCTGGGCGATAAATCGATTTTATCGATTAATTCGAATTTACAGTTAAGGACGATGTGTTTTTATGAAAATCGGTTTTCTCTCAGTTTTAACTTCCGCCACCGACGCTCCACTCTGCGCATGTGCAGAACGGATCGGGCAGCAGGGACAGATCGGGTACTGACGCTATAGCCCTCCTCCCGCGCGCTTGCATTAGACACACACAAACAACATGGCAGCGACTGGGGGAAAGCTGCAACTTGTGCCCGAGAAAGGAGTAACTTTCTCCATGATCTGGAATTGGTTCGGTTTTGCGGCATCGGACGCAGACCAAACAAGTCCTCGTTGTAAGGTGTGTTTGAAAACGGTTGCTTCCAAAGGAAGCAGCACGACGAATTTATTCCAACACCTTAAAGGAACAGTCCACCGTATTTCCATAATGAAATATGCTCTTATCTGAATTGAGACGAGCTGCTCCGTACCTCTCCGAGCTTTGCGCGACCTCCCAGTCAGTCAGACGCGCTGTCACTCCTGTTAGCAATGTAGCTAGGCTCAGTATGGCCAATGGTATTTTTGGGGGCTGTAGTTAGATGTGACCAAACTCTTCCGCGTTTTTCCTGTTTACATAGGTTTATATGACCAGTGATATGAAACAAGTTCAGTTACACAAATTGAAACGTAGCGATTTTCTATGCTATGGAAAGTCCGCACTATAATGACAGGCGTACTAACACCTTCTGCGCGCTTCGGCAGCGCATTGATACGGAGCTCAGATATCAATGCGCTGCTGAAGCGCGCAGAAGGTGTTAGTACGCCTGTCATTATAGTGCGGACTTTCCATAGCATAGAAAATCGCTACGTTTCAATTTGTGTAACTGAACTTGTTTCATATCACTGGTCATATAAACCTATGTAAACAGGAAAAACGCGGAAGAGTTTGGTCACATCTAACTACAGCCCCAAAAAATACCATTGGCCATACTGAGCCTAGCTACATTGCTAACAGGAGTGACAGCGCGTCTGACTGCGTCTGACTGACTGGGAGGTCGCGCAAAGCTCGGATAGGTACGGAGCAGCTCGTCTCAATTCAGATAAGAGCATATTTCATTATGGAAATACGGTGGACTGTTCCTTTAAACAGAAGCATGCGGCGGAGTGGGAGAAGTGCTGCTCCCAGCGGAATGAACATAGATGCAGCACGAGCGCACCATCCAAAGTAAAGCAAGCAACCATCCCTGACACGTTTTCGAACTGTGTGCCTTATGATAAGAATGGGGCACGGTGGAAGGCAATCACAGATGCTATTGCGATGTTATCTCATCTACAAGCTTGTTTTTTGGCTTCTTTTTGGTTTCTGGTTGCACTTTAACCCCAAAGGGGAAATTTAAGTTAAGTGAAAACAAAATAAAGGTAAAACTTGTTTTGAATCATTTCTTTGTCATCTGTAGTTTGATTTTTAGTAGGGGGGAAAAATAGATTAAAATCAGATTTTTTGTGAAAAAATCGAAGTTTTTTTTTTTTTTAGGCCATATTGCCCGGCTCTAGCGCAAGTATAATCACCGTCCACAAGCATACGAGTCGCGTGGCATCAGGAATGTCTCGGCCCTAAGACGCATGCATGCCAATACTGTATTAAAGCCTCGGTCTCACATAGCCGGAATCACTTCGCAGTAGATGCCAGTAGACGATTTTGTGCCTTCCGGGGATCAACTGGTATGTGTTCCGGGCCCTTCTGTCAGAATACGCGAGAGCTGAGGAGGTACCTTGACAACTGGGAGAGCGTGACTTCCATCCCTGGAAAGTTTGGTCGTGTTGAAAATTGCCATGAGTCACGCGCCGGATTAATTCATCTGTTGCAACCGTGAAGGCATCCATGAGCATCCTTGAGGCTTATGTGGGCTACCGGGGGTTACCGTAGCATTCTGTCGCAACCAGTGTTCATGGAATAACATTTCTACAGAAAGTGAAAAGTTTGTCTTGGGATGTGGCTTATTTTGTCTTGCTATGGCTATGCCATACTGAAACTGTGAAAACCATGCACGCTGCTGTGATTACTGTAAGGCTGTACGTCGCTGCCGCCATTGGTTTACCAGCAACTTCCGTAGCTACTCTCACGGTTACCATGGCTTCGTTTGCATATTTACTTCGCCTAAATTTATGCCATGGATCACCTCCAAAATCTGCCAGAATGGCCACAGTAGCCCCAGCCACGGTTCTCACGGATCAACCGGCTATGTGAGACCTTAGCTTAAAGGTCCACTAAGGTGACAACGTCGGCTCCCCCCATACATCAGAAATAGCGTATTAATGAGATGCAACCCTGACTTATGGACAAACCTGAACTCTTTACCCGTAAAACAAGGCTCTGCGTTATATCACTTGTACAGAAAAAGGTGGAAATATTGCCGGAAACACCCGACCTGTTTTCCAGATGATTTCCATAAAGTGTGAAATCACTTACAGTACACGGTTATATTCGAGAGAACAGTGAGGATCGTTTGCGTCGGTATCTTTTAAGATTATTTGAGGTAATGGTTGGATACAGGTGTTGTGTGGGAGTGTAGTGTAGAATATCCCAGCCAGGTTAAAGTTAAGTTATTTAAGGTGGGTTTTTTTTGTTGTTGTTTTTTTCTTCCCCCTTTTACGTTCGTTAATCCAGGGGTGCCACTACTTCCTGCCACTACGCTCTCGATACATTCATAAACTTCATCAAAACGTCACCAGGCTAGCCTACCGTAATTACCGTGGCAGACAGTCTAACCCCCGCGGCAATGCAGAAAGAGGGTAAACGAACACTGAGAATAGGATAGTGCTTGTTTACCCTCTTTCTGCATTGCCACAGGGGTTGGACTGTCTGCCACAGTAATTACGGTAGGCTAGCCTGGTGACGTTTTGATGAAGTTTTTCATGAATGAGTCAAGAGCGTAGTGGTAGGAAGTGGTGGCACCCCTGGATTAACAAACGTAAAAGAAAAAACTTTAACCTGGCTGGGATATTTTACGCTACACTCCCACACAACACCTAGAACCAGCCCCATCTCATCTCATCATCTCTAGCCGCTTTATCCTGTTCTACAGGGTCGCAGGCAAGCTGGAGCCTATCCCAGCTGACTACGGGCGAAAGGCGGGGTACACCCTGGACAAGTCGCCAGGTCATCACAGGGCTGACACATAGACACAGACAACCATTCACATTCACACCTACGGTCAATTTAGAGTCACCAGTTAACCTAACCTGCATGTCTTTGGACTGTGGGGGAAACCAGAGCACCCGGAGGAAACCCACGCGGACACGGGGAGAACATGCAAACTCCAAACAGAAAGGCCCTCGCCGGCCACAGGGCTCGAGCCCGGACCTTCTTGCTGTGAGGCGACAGCGCTAACCACTACACCACCGTGCCGCCCCTAGAACCAACCATTACCTCAAATCTTAAATACGGATGCAAATGATCCTCACTGTTCTCTCTGCTCTCAAATATGGCCGTGTGTACTGTGAGAAGCGATAGCGTGTAAAATGTGCGAAAGTAATTGGCTAACTAAAGTTGTTTGCTATCGAAAATGGGCTCTTATGTGGTTGAAAGCAACTATTTTGTTTGTTTGAAATAAGAAAAACGGGTAGGGTAGTTGTCACCTTAGTTGGCCTTTAAGATGTGCGTGTGTCATCACTGCATTATCACATGCTAATATTGTATCAGGTCTTGCATCAGGATTAGCCTGATTTCAGAACAGTCAACTCATGAGTCAACCAAATGATCATAGCTTAGAAACTGAACTACATTAAAGGAAAACTCCGGAGTGAAATGCTTTCTAGGTCTATTTTCGCATTATTGGGAGTGCATACGTTGAGTTGCTACCACAATCACGTCAATCGGATGTGTTTTGAGAAAATTAGTTTTTTGCGATTTCAACCGGAAAGCGCCAACACGGCAGTGCGCGGGGCATGTCTTTTTGCCGATACAAAACGCTAGTTTTAAAACCATTGCAAAGCTCAAAACAACGTGACAGTTCTGTGGAAGTGAGTAGAGGGTTCCTACAAACAAAACGAAGCATCCCTGGCTCTGCAAGTGCACGGATAGTGTGTAGAAGAGTAAATACAAAGCCAGTGACCTTACCTGAATTTGGTCTTCTCCAGATGCCATGTTCATGGGACAGTCCGTAAAAGTCAAGTGCCGAGTGCAGAGCCCATCCCACTGGAAATGCACAATTGTGGTATGTTGTGCATTTCCAGCGGGATGGGCTCGGCACTCTACTTTTACGGACTGTCCCATGAACATGGCGTCTGGAGAAGACCAAATTCAGGTAAGGTCACTGGCTTTGTATTTACTCTTCTACACACTATCCGTGCACTTGCAGAGCCAGGGACGCTTCGTTTTGTTTGTAGGAACCCTCTACTCACGTCCACAGAACTGTCACGTTGTTTTGAGCTTTGCAATGGTTTTAAAACTAGTGTTTTGTATTGGCAAAAACACATGCCCCGCGCACTGCCGTGTTGGCGCTTTCTGGTTGAAATCGCAAAAAACTAATTTTCTCAAAACACATCCGATTGACATGATTGTGGTAGCAACTCAACGTATGCACTCCCAATAATGCGAAAATAGACCTAGAAAGCATTTCACTCTGGAGTTTTCCTTTAAGCTCTGATGGAGCCAAATATGAGCACAGAATGCAATGCAGTACTCACTGGTCCTAAAGCAGAACTACGTTTTGGCACATTGCCTGCGCACAGTGACGAACCAAAAACGCAGAAGTGCAGGCTCCGAGCACACAGGCAGGCTGTCGTGACAGACCAATATAAGAATTTCGTAGAGAACAGAAAGCATGAATACAGTTTAGAAGTGCAGATCTGTCTCCACAAGTGTTAAAACTGCAGCCATTTATGGGAAATGTACTTCAGAATAATTCCGCATGTTCATCCTCAATTTTACACTCTCATTAACTCTGAGAAACCACACATCCTGTTGGGAGAATATGGAGAGCTGCGCTCTGGCAGTAAATCACATCTTAGCACCAAAGTACATCTGTAACGGTCTGAGGAACCATTAGTGATGCGCGCGCGCGCACACGAGTCCTGATTGACCTTTGCTCTGTTTTTATTTATGTATTTTGATATGCCGTTTTTTGCTATTTGTAAAACATCCATCCATTATCTGTAGCTGCTTATCCTGTCCTACAGGGTCGCAGGCAAGCTGGAGCCTATCCCAGCTGAGAGGCGGGGTACACCCTGGACAAGTCACCAGGTTATCGCAGGACTGACACAGAGACAACCATTCACACTCACGTTCACACCTACGCAGGGCTCAACATTAACGGTTGTCCGGGACAAGTGATCCTTTATGTCGGACAAGTTCATCGTCTCAGTTACTTGTCCGATCGGACAAGTGCCAAAATATGCCAATATTCGGGTTACATATCAAATTTTATCAGTTTATTCACACGACTTCCGAAGCATCTCACTCGACATGTTGTTTTTAATGAATTGCCGGATGTTTCTCTTCGGAAAGAGCGATGTACGCATGCACAATATTCCGCTTGCGAAACCGGCCAATACCGCTTCGTGTATTTGAGCTGAAAAGTAAACGGTCATTTGGCAGACCCTCCAGGATTTCGCGATGTTGCGATTTGCAACTTCAACGCAAATTCAGCCAATCCCCGCGCATTCAGGGCGGTGTTGCAATTATATCCAATCACCGCAACTTTCCAGCAAATTTGACCAATCGTTGGCGTCGGCTTGAGGTGACGTCGACAAACTCCCTTCCACCTTATTTCCGTGTATACGTTCAAGAGAAGCAGCATGTGCGAGTCAGTGTTTATGTAGGCTTAAATTCTGTTACTGAAAGTGTGTTATGTTTACAGTGAAGGACTGTGTGCACTTTATTTTTTACTTAATACAAGAAATTAATGGATACCAACATTTTTACCAAAATGGTATTTTATTTTCCATTGTTTAGGCAGCTTCAGCATCATACTGTGAGATTTTCTTCAAATTTTTTTTCTTCTTCTATGAAACCTGAGCCATTTATTTTATTAGTTTATAATTATTCAGTGTTTCCCACAGACCAGGTAGTAATTTGTGGTGCGCCACTGTGCCGATGAGGGAATCGTGCGCGGTGGTGTCGTGGCGGTCAGTGGAGTTGGTCATTGGGGTGTATGCAAAGTGTTTACAGCAGGCGGTGTTCAAACACACAGTATTTTTCTTCAGAGTCACCTGCTGGGACTATTTTAAAGCTACAAGAAGCATTTGAGATTATTCAGTTCAATCTAAATTCTTTTAAGTTCTTTAAGGGCCCGTTTACACGAGGACGCTGTCGGGTAAAAACGACTAAATATTTTAGCGGAAGTGTCTTTCGTCTACATGGGGACGGCGTTTCCGAGGATGAAAAACGGAAAAAATTGAAAACGCCTTCCAGAGTGGATAAGTTAAAAACAGCCCCCGTTGCATATCCGTCTAAACTACCCAATACGCGAAACTCTGCTCGGATCTGCTCACGTCGGGTACGTGTTTACGTCATAAATATGTCATATACTGTACATGCCAGCCCGGGAAGTAAGAAAGTAAGTAAAAAAGTAAGAGCATGTCTGATTACATCGATCCAACGGACCTTCAAGCTGCTCTGGCAGCTTTAATAAACGTCCAGGAGTCCTTCGAACATCTATACCGAATCTGCACATATACCGTTAATGAACAGAGGCGGGTATAGTATGCTCTTACTTTTTTACTTACTTTCTGACTTGCCATAGCCAGAGTAGTCAAACTTTTCGCGGCGCAGATGTGCAGATCAGACAAGACGGAAGACGTTGCGCATGCGTGCAGACATAGCGGAGGTCTTTCACAGCACCGCCTGGCATGCACATCCAATTGAATTCCACACATTTATGCGTCACCGTATAGACGCAGATTTCCTCCTTGAAAACGGTCGTGTAGACGCGGAAAAAAAGTGAGAACGAAAACGGACTTTTGCGTTTTTGTTTCAGACCGTCCCCGTGTAAAGTGGGCCTAAGAGAAGACAGCTAAAACAGTTTTTACCAGAACCCTGCCTGGTTTCATTCCTCGACCCAACTTTACATTACAGGGCAGGCCATTTAGTTTGCTGGGCTTGATGTTGGTGGAAAACCTGTCTTTTAAATTTATGAAAATTACTCACCAAAATTGAAGGTTTTTTACCTTAGTTTTTTGCCTTTTTGGTGGCAATCTTTCAATCATTCTTTAGTTGACATTCAAGGAATAAATTGCAAAAAACAAGCTGGAGGTTTTTATTTTAAATATTGAACTCAACACTTACCTCAACCAATACTAAAATGAAACAAAAATACTATAATGTAACAACAAAATAATAATAAAATATGATAATTAGATGTAAGAAACCACTTAAGGTAACACCAAGGCAACTAACAATAATGAAAAAGCATTACCCTAATTGGTGCAAAGCCTGCATGCCCTATCAGAACAATTAATTCTGCGTGGCTTCCTGAAAAAAAACTCAGGTGCCCTATCGTAAGGGAAGTCATTGGGTTCGGGACCATTTATGGAGATTCGTAAGCAGGCTGCCAGGTGTTCCCCTTGGAGCCTATTCCTGAGGTCTGTTTTAATCTATGGATAAAAAAGTACATTTTCTTCATCATCAAAGCACTAAAAATTTCCATTTCATCAAAAAAAATATACAAAGGAATACTGAATTTCTATGTGCTTACCCTATTCATAGCTGAGAAATCCCGCTCGCAATTCAGAAAAAACTTTTCAATACTCATCTGGGTTAAAGCAGCAAACATTGAGAGTCAATGAAATTATAATAGTCAAATAAATACGAAGTTATTATTAGCCTATGGGCATCCTACAGTAGCCTATCTCAACTACCGCATTGTTTCTTAAAATATTCAGATTTTATGCTTCAGATAGCATCAACTAGGCATCCCTGCGAGTATAACAGCAATTTATTTAGCCTAGTGGGAAATCCTTATTTATTGTGAATGTCAAGCCATTATTAATAACTTGCATGAATGCTGAAGCGGGATAAACGGGATAATGCAATAAGGCCGGTTCCTCGCGTCAAGCTGCTACTGTATGCATCAAAATTGGTTTATAGCCTGACTCAGGGATGTCCGTTTCCTGTAAGCCAAGAAGGCTATGATAAAGCTCATCACAAGCATGACGTAGGCTACCTTTTAAAATAAGGGGTCGGAGGTGAATCGGGAAGGCTGCGTTATTTTTAAATTAGCCAACAGGCCTACTTGCAGTCCGGTGTCATGGTCTGAATTTACCACCAGTCTGAATTTACCAGGTAAATTTAAACTGTAGCAGCCACGGTCTAACCTTACCGCAGTATAAATTTACCAACTTGGTATAATTGGGCCTAGTCTGAATTTACCAGCCTAATATGAGATTTATGTTCATGTTCATGCTTGAATTATTTACACTTTATCTTGATGAATATTGGTTTAAGTAAGACTCCATGATTATAATAATTTAGTTATTCTCTCAAATTTACCAACTTGGTATAATTAGACTGCGGTCATTGAGCCTAGTCACTGCGGTCTCAAAAGTAGCCGGTCACCGGCGGCAAATTGCCGTCTGTGGCTTGTTATGCCGCCGGCTATTGTCAGTCGAGTCACAAAATTTAATATTAAATATTTCTGACGGCAAAAAAAGTTGTGAACGTAAATTACATCCACTATGTCATGTATGTCCGTTGCCGCGTCAACTTTGTTTACATCCTCGACATGAGTGCAGCCATTACTGCCCCTTGTGCCATATGTAAGCCGTACTCTGATTGGCTTAGAGTGTTCCATGGACTGTGAATGGTTCATACCATCATGTGACTCACAAATGGCGACGAAGAGAGTTGCAAGCGGCTCCATGCTGGATGCGTGGCTAAAAAGGTCTAGAGGGAAAGGTAAGTACGTTTTGAACGCAAATTTATTCCGTCATTGTGTTGATATAGAAAAATAAATACGTCTTCGTCCACCGTTTCTCAGCCTTGCTTAAGACATTATAATCGCAGATCATAAAGTTGACTCTGCGTTTGACAGCTGCTCGAAAAAACAAACTGCGTGCGTAACAACGCTAATCAAGCTTAAGCTAGACGACCCGCCTCAAATACCCGTCCCAGGTAAATGTTATCCCAATTTTAGATGACCTGTTCCAAACCATCCCGCCCCATGAAAAATTCGTATTTATATAATTTCTATTCAGTAGGCCCCTACATGATTAGGTTGATAAGATTTGGATAAAAGTTATTTTCAGTAGAAATGCTGAGACTGTCAATGAGTGCTGCTAGCTGCTGTTTTTTAATAACGATGAAGTCAGCTGATGAAGTACATGTAGCTGCATTTTATGTAACAGTTTATTGACTGCCAAAAAATAAACATTTTGATTATAATTGAAGTTGTTTTGTTCTTCATCTGTATTCAAGATTTCACCATATTCTTCAATAGTATTAGAGAATCTGGAGAAACTTGTCACCTTAGCTTAGTCAAAGTGCATATCAGACTTAAAATTATTATATCATCCATCTGTGGATTTCAGTCAGACTACTTTTTATGTCTTTGTTTGCAAATATTTCTGAAATTTGATAAAATGACTGAGGTATGGTTTCATATTTCAAGTTTCCAAATAGTATTGATTACCCTTTATTTTCACTGTTAAAAGTTACCAGAGGCCACCATTTCTCAGTGCATTTCATAAAATTTTCCGTGCCCAAAGCAGGGCGCACCCCCCTTTGAAACCCCCCTGCACGCTTTGCGTGCATTATGTCTGCCACTGGCAGACATTTTACCATTTTGCACCCTGCTGTAAATTATTTGTACCCTGCTGTTCTCCCAAACTTTGAAGCCCCGGAGTCAGATTTTACCAGCCCAGTATGATATGGGATTTACGTTCATACTTGATCCACAAATAAATTATTTTCACTTGATGAATATTGATTTGTTTGCGTGAGACTCATCATGATTATAATATAGTTATTCTGTCAAATTTACCACCCTGGTATAATTAGACTCCGGTCATTGGACCTAGTCAGAATTGGGTCATCTTTCTTTTGAAAATGGCGATTCACTGGTCTCGTGCCTCTTTGGACTGTGTGTTTTGCTGATCTTCATTTTGTGACTGGGAAATGATTGTTTCCTCATCCATATTCAACAGCTTGTCTACTGATAATCAAATCTCACAATTGTAATCTCAATTTGCGTTCTATTAGTCCACAAATGTGTTGAAATGCTCGGTACAAAATCGCAGCAAGAAATGGTAAATTTAGACTTCCCAGAAGTTGACTGGGTGAAAAAACCGGTCTGCGCATGCACGTGGTAAATTTATACCAGCGCACGATCAGACCATGACACCTGTCATATGCGCAACGGCAGGCCTGTATACATGCCTCTCTGTCTCTGTGTGTGGGTGCGCGCGCGCGTGAATGAGAAGAAAGAGCACTATGAATGAACGGAACAATACGCAACGGATTTTTTTTTTTTTTTTTTCAAAATCGTGAGTCTGATTGTGTGGCGATAGGAATCCATTGTGTGGCGCTGCGCAACACAATGGTCTATATATGGGAAACCCTGATTATTGTTTAATTTAGTCTTCAGGAGAGACTGCCTGCACACAGCATTAGTATTAATAGTTTTTTTTTTTCTTACATGAAAGCTGAGGCATTTATATTATATTTTAAGGTAACTTCATGTTGTGCTGTGAGGTTCTATGCACTTTAACTTTTGAACCAACAGGTGCATTTGGATAAGTAAAACCTATTTTTCTGCATTTTTGTAGTCCTGGTAATCTTTTATATTGGTAAAGTTGTTTATAGGACCATTTCTCAGTGTCTTTGTTTTTTTTAATCAATAGTTTTTCAGTAATAACATAATATTTAACATATTGCTCAATTTTAATCACAAAAAGAGAAAATCGCAACAATTTCTTGCAACTTTCACTTCCTCCCGCAATGTAATCGCAACAAAAACCTAAACACCGCAACTTTCATCGCAACCATTAAATACCATACAGGATCCACAATGAATAATTAGACAACAACAGTTAATCAGTGGAGGATATATATTCAAAGTTAATAATTTAAAAATGAAAATATACTGTAATTTTTATTTTCTGGTTTTAAATTTCTCATAAATTAATGATTGATGGAGTCCAATTTTTTTCTGCAGTGAATAGATTGTGTTAAAGTAATTCTGGTGAAATTAGCTTATTACAAATAGTTGTTTTTTTTTTTTTTTCCCCTCAAATTTTTCTTCGGACAAGTCAACTTCACATTCGGACAAGTAAATTTCCTTTCAACTTGCCTGACAGGACAAGTGGTTTCAAAAGTTAATGTAGAGCCCTGCTACGGTCAATTTAGAGCCACCAATTATCCCAACCTACATGTCTTTGAACTGTGGGGGAAACCGGAGCACCCGGAGAAAACCCACACAGACACAGGGAGAACACGCAAACTCCACACAGAAAGGCTCTCGCCGACCGCTGGGCTTGCACCCAGGACCTTCTTGCTGTGAAGCGACAGTGCTAACCACTACACCACCGTGCCACCCTATTTGTAAAACAGTTTCTGTCATTTCAGTGCTTTGGCAGTGCTGTAATCACTGGCGGCTCGTTAATAGGGGCGATTTGGGCAACGCACTCCCAAACAGGGAGGGAGATTTTTAATTTTTTTTTTTTTATCACTCCTACTACCACGGCAACAGTAATGTCATTGTCCAATCAGGCTAAGGTCGCGCCTGGTGTAGCCACGCCCTTTTGGGGTGATTTGCCCCAAAATCTCCCATTGACACTAATGGTACGTACGTTTTTTTCGAAAATCATGCTCCCAATGCATTTTCTATTAGGTTTTATGTGCTCGCACAAGCAGCGTGCTTACGTCATACGCCTGTTGCGCCGCACAAGTGTTGCCAGATTGGGCGGTTTTAAGTGCATTTTAGCGGGTTTTGAACATAATTTTGGGCTGGAAAACGCAACTTGCGCGGGAAATGTGTGAACATTCTATGAAGAAGATGGCGAGTGTTGAGTGCAACAATACGATAGCGGCTCTGAAAGAAGTTCCCTTTAGTCGTCGTACCAATGAGGAGAAAACAGCAATCAAACAGCTAGGACCTCCTAGACCGAATTTAAACATCAAGCAAGTGTCTACGAAGGGGGAGAAGACCTACTCAAGAGGTTTTAACAAGAACTGGTACCACCGGAAAACTTGGCTAGCTGGCTGTGATGTAGTCAATGCTCGTTTTTGCTACCCTTGCGTTCTCTTCCACCCTGGAAGTAGCACAGCAGACGGTACAGTGATATCTGATATTTGAATTTACTAGGCAAAAGGGGGTTTTTTTTGTGTACGTGTTTTTGTTTTACCAATGGAAGTTTAACATTGCCATGCTTGGAATATTTCAGTAGCCTCAAGTTCTCTCTGACTTGGTGTAAATTAAGCATATTTTCAGTTTTTATATATTGTACAGTATGTGTTCATTGGAGCCAGCAGCACCTTACCTTTTTTCCAACTTGTTAAGCAAGTTGCACTGACTACAAAACCTTGTGTAACCTTGTGTGTATATAGCTAAATAACTAAAGCCTTTTGTGTTCATTGGCATGCTTGTAATACTTTAAATTTCCTTTTAAGGCATGGCTTTCTGGAGGAATTCTTGGGGGGAAAAAAACTGCAGAATTTATTTAGAATTATTATTTGTTGTTAAAATGGTGCAATTCCATATAAAAAAAAACACATAATTAAGCTGCACGTTTGTTTGATGGTTCTGCTTTTCTTCATCTTTTTCAAAACTTAAATAAACACTTGTTTTGGATTTATATCCTGCCACTTTAATTGCATTCTTTAGAATGAAGAAATTAGAATATGTTTAGAATCAAGAATTTGTGTCTACTTATTATAGAATACTGGAAAAATATGAGAAAATAAATGAGTAATGTAATATTAATTGATTGTGATGCCAAATGTTTTGCTTTGAAGGCTTCACAATGAATCTTCCTTAGTTTTAGCCTGGCAAGCCAGACTAAATGTGAATATTTGCCACTCGTAGGCAAAAATATTTTTGGCCGCTAGGCAGGTGGATCTAGTTTACTAGGCTACCTTAGTTTGCCACCTTTAACTTGTTCAGTGTTGCCACCTAGTGGAGAGAAGAGATATTGTCTATATTGATATCTGAATTTACCAGGCAAAAACAAGTTCGACCAATTGATTTGCTACTTGGGTCAATTTACTTCAGTCCTGTGGACATTTATGGTCCGTGTAGACATAACGGGGGAAAATTGCCCCCCCCTGAAAAAAAATTCAGGAGCCGCCACTGGCTGTAATGATTATGCCACTAAAGCTGGCGTTGAATCGTGTCCACTTGCTTTATACTTGTGTTGTTTTGATTGTGTTACTGCTTCTAGTATTATAGGAAGAAGCAAATACTAGCCCATCACAGCTTATTTCACTACAGTTTCAGTTTGGCTGGCAGGTCAAATGATTTGTAAAACAGGTTGCCATCATTTTACCCTCGGTGAGACAATGTATGCAAGCAGAGTTTGATGGCATTGTACATTGATCTGATACGGAGCTGGTTCAGCAGCTGTTTGCCATTTTCAGGACACAATAGGTTTGATGTTCCACACAATTCTGTTTCTCTGTATGCGTATTCTCTACTTTGACATACCCATAATGCTTTGCGCCTTGGGGGGGTAACCAGGTGCTATATTTGTTTACCAAGTCGGATAACCTCAGTCATTTCTTCGAATTCACATGGGGGGAAAAACGACTTTTCCTGATTCTAAGTTTTATTGAATACTTAGAGGCTAAGCGTCGAAAAGCGCGATTAGACAGAATTCGCTGTCAATTTTACATAGGGCTGTGCGATATGGGAAAAAAAGAATATCCCGATACATTTTCTCCATTCCACGATATACGATATATATCTCGATATATTTAAATCTCCTCTAAAGGACCCCATGAAATCTAACTCTTACTCTTTACTGTTTTCACTACAATCCCTGCAGATTAAATAACATTCTTGGTTAACTTTACAGGTGGTTTTCAACAACACATTTTAAATTTTCATGTTAGTGATTAATCACAATTGAGTTGAACAAAGACTATTTTTATTCAACAAAGATGTGGCACAAACTGCAAAAACAATCTTGAAAATTGCAACAAAGGGGCAATACAATACAGAGCTGCTCAGAGCTCAAACCAATAAAGTGCAAGCTCAACACTGAGAGAGACATTTAGCCTAAATAAGAAAAGTGCTCATTCATTAAATTATTTAAAAAAAAAAGATCTCCAAGCTATTAACCTGACTACTGAGAACCACTGGAACATTCACAATGGAGAGGAGAGAGAGATCTGCAAAACATAATTTTTCTCTTTGCACACTTTTGAACTGAATGTTTTCTGGCTCTGCCTCTCAGATGTGTATAATTCCGGTATTGCCTTCTCTGTAAAATGTCTGTGACCAGGCAACTCATATTTGGGATCGAGTGTGTTTAGTAATTTTTGGAAGCCTGGTTTTTCCACTATACTAATTGGGATCATGTCTTTGGCAATGACGTTAGTGATTGCATCCGTTATAGCTCTCCATCTCTGACTCGTTTTCTCATATGGGGTGGCTTTGTAGAACGAGGCCGCTAGGGTCATTTGTTTAGCTCGTGGGGGGGGTTTAGCTCGTGGGCAAGTAGTTCGGAGTTTAAGAGACTCTTTATACTGTACCGGGTGAGTTTCAGGTGATGGAACATATTTATCGTGCTGCTGCCTTTCGTGATGACAGGTTTTTGTTTTTTTGCACACTTTACAAACTGGCATTTGCTGTTCCACGTTCTCCTCGCGATATCCAAAAAATGCCAGTTGACTGACCCCTTACTAGTTCTTTTAGGAAGTAATTTGTCGCTGAAATTGACAGAGCTTACACGGTAGCCTATGCAACGCCAGCGACTGCACGAACTGAGTCAGCGCTGTAAACCGGAACCAGGAAATCTTCCCGCCGGCAGTGTTGCCAGATACTGCTAACGTTTTCCAGCTCAAAATATGTTCAAAATCCACCAAAATGCACTTAAAACCGCTCACTCTGGCAACACAACCGAAACTAGAAAATCTTCCCGGAAGTTCCTTTCAGCACCGAGATGTCGCCCGGGATTGGTTGGCGAGTGCGTGACGTTATTGTTTTCTTTACCCTTAGGCAGCCTCTCACGTTACTGCCTGAGGGACAGAGAGAAAACCACCGGAAAAGGTTTTAAACAAACACGAAACAAACGCAAGTCGGAAGATGACAATAAAATACTCGATAGTTACGATATAATAATTTTATGTATCGCACACAGAATTTTTGCGATATATCGAGTATATTCGATATATCGCACAGCCCTAATTTTACACCAACAGACGACACTTGACTGACTGTGTTCTGTACACTTCAGTGGTGGAAAAAAGTCTGACAATCCAAGTCACAAAGCCTACAACCCCTCCGTGTTTGTGTTTAGTCATAAGTGCAAAATCCGAAAAACAAGGGCAAGTCAAATAACTGAAAAGGAGAACTTTATTGAAGGAACAACTCCCAAAACAAAGCGCAGATGATGCAATGTAAGTAAGCTTACATGTACTTCCCCTTTTAGAGGCTGTCCACACGGCAACGGATTCAGGTGAATCTGATAAAATTGTTTATCGTTTCGGCCTGGCGTCCACACGGCACCGGCGTTTTGGGTGCCTCAAAATGATATTTTTTGAGAACGGGTTCCAGAGTGGAAAAATCTGGCAACGGCGCTGTTGCGAAGTCGTCTGGATGAGTAGAACGGATTTGTTTACGATGACATCACAACCACATGACTAGAACAAGCAGCACTCTCGCTGTTTTGTATGAACCACTGCATTGCATTCACTTTTGTATACAGCTTTTCTTTTAAATAAATGAGTAACTGAACCATTTCTTGAATTTCTTTTTTTTTTATTGGATAAGACTGCTTTTCAATGTTCACACACAATATAAAAAGTTTTATATAAATTATATAAAAATGCTTTTCAAAATGTTCACACTCAATAAGAAAATTAAGTTATATAAAACTATGCACACTAATTAATAAAACTAATTTGTACACACAGAAGGCACGATTTCCTCGCGTAGTCGCAGCAATCATCTTCTTGTTGTTGTGTGTTTGTTCCTGTGGGTGCTTCACGCCGGGTAGAAGAAGGGGTTTATGCGCATGCGTCTACTTCTATTGTTCTGGTGTCTTCGATGGGACCGTCTTACACAGCTTCCTCTAACGGCCCAAAGATTGTCGTAATCTGGTAGCATATGAGCTCGAGGAAAATCAGTCAAGGAAATCAAAATCAACTTAAATTTGACAGGTCTGCTGTGTTTACAGCACTTACTTAACTGAGTGAATTCCTTGCTTGTGTTCCCACGCACGAAGCGTTTTGTATTTTCTTACGGCTTTCTCGTCGCAGCCAGCAAAAACGATTTCACTGTGGATTCTTCTATGATAAGTGTCGATCTTTCAAAACTCTTCTGCCAATCTTTTAACTTCTGCAGGTAAGTAATTATCGGAACATCCGTGCTGACAGACAAAGAAGGTGGCTGACTGTCGCCCGAAGTACAGTGGTATGCAAACGTTTGGGCACCCCTGGTCAAAATTGCTGTTACTGTGAACAGTTAAACAAGTTGAAGATGAAATGATCTCCAAAAGGCGTAAAGTTAAAGATGACTCATTCCTTTTATATTTTAAGCAAAAACTATTTTTTATTTTCATCTTTTACATTTTCAAAATGGCAAAAAAGGAAAAGGGCCTGAAGCAAAAAATTTGGGCATCCTGCATGGTTAGTACCGAGTAACACCCCCTTTGGCAAGTATCACAGCTTGTAAACACTTTTTTTGTAGCCAGCTAATAATCTTTCAGTTCTTACCTGGGGGATTTTCACACATTCGTCCTTGCAAAAGGCTTCCAGTTCTACAAGTTTCTTGGGCTGTCTTGCATGCACTGCTCTTTTGAGATCTATCCACAGATTTTCAATGATGTTTAGGCCATCCTTAAAAAAAAAAAAATCTGTTTCCTGTCCACCGGGTGAGCAAAAAAATTTTCATTCGGGAGGGAGGGATTTTTTTTTTTTTTTTTTACTGGATGGAGAAGAAATCGCAATGCTGTGTTTGCTTTTTCTTTCAGTACTTTTTTTTTATTACAAAAGCAGACATTTTAATAAAATATGACAGTTTAATCAACTGAAACTTGTACAGAAACTTTAAGTTAGCATTTTAAATGCTGACTGCAACATTTGCAAAACTTTTACAAAGGTACTTAAAATGTCCGACACACGGACTTTTTGTAGTTCTAAATCGACCGTTAGGCCTAGTTCGGATGAAATTACACTAGTAAAATGATCACTGAATGATTTTTTTTCTGAATCGTTACTATTTTGTTGTTCGCTAGAATACCATTTTGCGATTTCACACTTAAGCAAATGTTTGAAAACTCCGGATCTCCTTCCTTCATGGTGGCTGCCAATATTTTTTTTTTTTTTTTTGTGCCGCATGGCGCATGCGCAGAGCTGATTCAATTCTATATTCTGCACGGAATGCAGGGCTTTCCATAAACGCCGGCTGCCGGCCATACAGCCGACTACACAATTAAGTCCAGCCGGCTACTTTAATGACTATTTTTGTAGCCCACAGGCTCTAAATATTAATTTTCGATTTCAGTAAAAATTAAATGTTTATCTAACGGACTGACAATAATGTCAAACTGAACCGCACTCATTTTAAGTTGTGATTCGCGCTGTTTGTACCGATAATAACCACAAATTCCCCGCCGACTTCGTTGATCAAGGGAGAGTAACTCATCCGCGGCCCCGACATGCGGTGTGTGTGCGCACGCGCACTCGGCGGAGGCAGTAGTGTGTCGGGGCCGTCGGAGGCGACATCGGAGGGAACAGAAGCAGAGATGACGCTTATTTTGTCTCCAGTAAACCAGTCTTCTCTTGTTCAATTACGTGCTGGCATCAAAAGAAACCGTTGGTTGTAAATGAAACCAAACTGAGTTGTTGGAGTGTATTTTCATACACAAATGGAGAAATGTTGGCTGAGTGTTTGTGTAGCCCCACTGCAGACCGTTGTCGTTGTTAATTCATAGCATGCTCAGCTGCGTGAATGTGTCATGCACCGAAAATAAGAGATTTACCGGAAGCCAGGAATGCCTCATGATGCAATACGCAAGAAAAGAAAGAAGATTTACTGCCATTTTACTTTGTATTTGAGTAAAGTGAATAAATAAATGGTCTGTGGAAAATGCATTTAATCCTGGGAACTGCGTGCAGAGGAGTTTATTTTGTGTTTACTCCCCCCCCCCCCCCCCCCCCCCGGGCTGGCTACTTATTTGTCATGGCTGGCTAGTATGAGCCTTAGTGGAAAGCCCTGGGAATGCGTAAATGTCAAGTTCGATTTTAGATTTACGGACCCGAAAAAAATGTCGAAAAACCGGTGTTAAAAAAAAAAATTTTCAACCGCACAAACGGCACTCGCCCAGCCGGTGGACCCGGAAACAGAACATTTTTTAATAATGGTCTTAGGTCAGGAGACTGTGAAGCCCATGGCAAAACCTTCAGCTTGTGCCTCTTGAGGTGTTCCATTGTAGATTTTGAGGTGTGTTTTGGATCATCGTCTTATTGTAGGACCCATCCTCTTTTTAACTTCAACTTTTTTACAGATGGTGTGATGTTTGCTTCCAGAATTTGCTGGTATTTATTCGAATCCATGCTTCCCTCGACCAGTGAAATGTGCCCTGTGCCACTGGCTGCAACACAACCCCAAAGCATGATCGATCCACACCCATGCTTCAGAGTTGGAGAGGCGTTCTTTTCCTGGAATTTGGCACCCTTTTTTTTTTCCTCCAAACATACCTTTGCACATTATGGCCAAAAAGTTCTATTTTGATTTCATCAGTCCACAGGACTTGTTTCCAAAATGCATCAGGCTTATTTAGATGTTCATTTGCAAACTTCAGACGCTGGATTTTGTGGCTAGGATGCAGGAAAGGTTTTCTTCTGATGACTCTCCCATGAAGGTCAGATTTGTTCAGGTGTCGCTGCATAGTAGAACAGTGCACCACCACTCCAGGGTCTGCTAAATCTTTCTGAAGGTCTTTTGCAGTCAAACAGGGGTTTTTATTTGCCTTTCTAGCAATCCAATGAGCAGTTCTTTCAGAAAGTTTTCTTCATCGTCCAGACCTCACCTTGATCTCCACTGTTTCTGTTAACTGCCATTTCTTAATAACATTACAATCTGAGGAAACGGCTACCTGAAAACACTTTGCTACATTCTTGTAGCCTTCTCCTGCTTTGTGAGCATCAATTATTTTATTATTCAGAATGCGAGGGAGTTGCTTAGAGGAGCCCATGGGTGTTGATTTTAGGGACAAGTTTGAGGAGTCAGAGAATTTATACAGCTTTGAAATCTGCATCATCTGACCTTTCCTAACGAAGAATTTGAACAAGCCACAGCTCAATAAGCTAATTAAGGTCTGGAACCTTGGTAAAAGTTGCATGAGAACTCAAATGTATTGGGTGCCCAAACTTTCGCATGGTGTTCCTTTTCTTTTATCACTCTCCAATTGTCTCGTCTCGTCGTCTTCTGCTTTATCCGGGACCGGGTCGCGGAGGCAGCAGTCTAAGCAGGGAAGCCCAAACTTCCCTTTCCCCAGACACCTCGGCCAGCTCCTCGGGAAGAACACCGAGGCGTTCCCAGGCCAGCCGAGAGACATAGTCCCTCCAGCGTGTCCTGGGTCTTCCCCGGGGCCTCCTCCCGGGGGGACATGCCTGGAACACCTCCCCAGGGAGGCGTCCAGGAGGCATCCGAAAAAGATGCCCGAGCCACCTCAGCTGATTCCTCTCGATGTGGAGCAGCAGCGGCTCTACTCCGAGCTCCTCCCGAGTGACTGTGCTTCTCACCCTATCTCTAAGGGAGCGCCCAGCCACCCTGCGAAGGAAACTCATTTCGGCCGCTTGTATCCGCGATCTTGTCCTTTCGGTCATTACCCAAAGCTCATGACCATAGGTGAGAGTCGGAACGTAGATCGACCGGTAAATTGAGAGCTTCGCCTTTTGGCTCAGCTCCTTCTTCACCACGACGGACCGGTAAAGCGACCGCATCACTGCGGAGGCTGCACCGATCCGCCTGTCGATCTCACGCTCCATCCTTCCCTCACTCGTGAACAAGATCCCGAGATACTTAAACTCCTCCACTTGAGGCAGAACTTCTCCACCAACCTGGAGAGGGCAAGCCACCCTTTTCCGGTCGAGAACCATGGCCTCGGACTTGGAGGTGCTGATTCTCATCCCAGCTGCTTCACACTCGACTGCAAACCGCCCCAGTGCATGCTGAAGGTCCTGGTTTGAAGAAGCCAACAGGACATCATCATCCGCAAAAAGCAGAGATGAAATCCTGTGGTTCCCAAACAGGATTCCTTCTGGCCCCTGGCTGTGCCTAGAAATTCTGTCCATAAAAATTATGAACAGAACCGGTGACAAAGGGCAGCCCTGCCGGAGTCCAACATGCACTGGGAACAGGTCTGACTTACTGCCAGCAATGCGAACCAGACTCCTGCTCCGTTCGTACAGGGACCGGACAGCCCTTAGCAAAGAGCCCCGAACCCTATTCTCCCGAAGCACCCCCCACAGAATACTACGGGGGACACGGTCGAATGCCTTCTCCAAATCCACAAAGCACATGTGGACTGGTTGGGCAAACTCCCATGAACCCTCGAGCACCCTATGAAGGGTATAGAGCTGGTCCAGTGTTCCGCGACCAGGACGAAAACCGCATTGTTCCTCCTGGATCCGAGGTTCGACTATTGGTCGAATTCTCCTCTCCAGTACCCTGGAGTAAACCTTCCCTGGGAGGCTGAGAAGTGTGATTCCCCTATAATTGGGGCACACTCTCCGGTCCCCTTTCTTAAAAAGAGGGACCACCACCCCAGTCTGCCACTCCAGAGGCACTGTCCCTGACCGCCACGCGATGTTGCAGAGGCGTGTCAACCAAGACAGCCCCACAACATCCAGAGACTTGAGATACTCAGGGCGGATCTCATCCACCCCCGGTGCCTTGCCACCGAGGAGCATGCAAACCACCTCAGTGACTTCGGCTTGGGTAATGGACGAGTCCACCTCTGAGTCATCAGCCTCAGTCTCCTCAGTGGAAGACATGACAGTGGGATTGAGGAGATCCTCAAAGTATTCCTTTCACCGCCCGACAATGTCCCCAGTCGAGGTCAACAGCTCCCCACCCGCACTGTAAACAGTGTTGGCAGAGTACTGCTTCCCCCTCCTGAGGCGCCGGACGGTTTGCCAGAATTTCTTCGAGGCCGACCGATAGTCCTTCTCCATGGCCTCCCCGAACTCCTCCCAGTTCCGAGTTTTTGCCTCCGCAACTGCCCGAGCTGCAGCACGCCTGGCCTGCCGATACCCGTCAGCTTCCTCGGGAGTCCTGGAGGTTAACATGGCCCGATAGGACTCCTTCTTCAGCTTGACGGCATCCCTTACTTCTGGTGTCCACCACCGGGTTCGGGGATTGCCGCCACGACAGGCACCGGAGACCTTGCGGCCACAGCTCCGAACAGCTGCGTCCACAATGGAGGTAGAGAACATGGTCCACTCAGACTCAATGTCCCCTGCCTCTCCCGGAGGTGGGAGTTAAAGACCTCCCCGACAGAGTGCTCGGCCAGACGTTCCCAGCAGACCCTCACCATACGTTTGGGCCTGCCAGGTCTGTCCAGCTTCCTCCTCCGCCAGCGGATCCAACTCACCACCAGGTGGTGATCAGTTGACAGCTCAGCCCCTCTCTTCACCCGAGTGTCCAAGACATAGGGCCGGAGATCAGATGAAACGACTACAAAGTCTATCATTGACCTCCGACCTAAGGTGTCCTGGTGCCACGTGCACTTATGGACCCCCCTATGCTCGAACATGGTGTTCGTTATGGACAAACCGTGACTAGCACAGAAGTCCAATAACAAAACACCACTCGGGTTCAGATCGGGGAGGCTGTTCCTCCCAACCACGCCCCTCCAGGTGTCACTGTCATCAGCCGCTGTGTCCGGGGATCAGGTCGTCGAGGCCCCTGCCTTCGACTGCCACCCAATCCACATTGCACCAGTCCCCTACTGCTACCTCTGTGGGTGGTGAACCCACAGGAGGTCGGGCCCACGTCACCTCTTCGGGCTGAGCCCGGCCGGGCCCCATGGGCAAAGGCCCGGCCACCAAGCGCTCGCATACGAGCCCCAACCCCGGGCCTGGCTCCAGGGTGGGGCCCCGGCTGCGTCATCCCGGGCGACGTCACGGTCCTCGGATTTTTCTCCATAGGGGTTTTGGTGAACTGCTCTTAGTCTGGCCTGTCACCTAGGACCTGTCTGCCTTGGGAAACCCTGACAGGGGCATAATGCCCCCGACAACATAGCTCCTAGGATCATTCAAGCACACAAACCCCTCCACCACAATAAGGTGGCAGTTCTAGGAGGGGACTCTCCAATTGTACAAAACAAAAATAATACACACATCTTGCAGAAAACGCTGAAAAGAAATGTCATCTTTACCTTTATGCCTGTTGATCAGTTCATCATCTGCTCACTTAACTATTCACAGTAGCAGACATTTTCTGTAAGGGTGCTCAAACTTTTGCATGCCACTGTAGAGATGTTCAAAGCATCCGATATGATGTTTACAAGTGCTTTTTTACCGATTTGATTTCTTAACGTCCACAGAAATGGCTTTGCAGGTTTCTTTAAGCTTTGGTTTAGCTAGTTTTGACACTTCTTTGAAGGTTTTAGGGAGATTTAAATTCAAAAGATTACGGTCAGTGTGCGACACCGTGTTTTAATTTGTTTGTATTTTGGTTGCCCGCAAGGCGCAAAGCATTATGGGTAATGTGAAAGTAGTCAATGTTGCATGTTGGGACCACATCGTGACCTGTAGTACCACTCTGTGCCTTTAGGGGCGCTGTTAGCAGCAGAGCATGTGAAGGGCCGAGTCAGTGTCTCTGTGGAGGAAGGCAAAGACACCAAGCTCCAAGTCTCTGAGTGAGTGTTCTTCTGAGTGTGCATGTTTTTGATTATAAAATGAAGAGATGTGTAAATGAACAACATGAATAGTCCTTATTAGTTTTCATTTTGACTCTAATAAATGGTTGTAGGGTGGTTGTGTGGAGGTTCATTTGGGTTTCCATTTACCTCCCAAAGCCATGCCGATAGGAGAAATGACTACTGTAAATTGCCCCGGGTGTGAGTGAACGTGTGCGCATGGTGCTCTAGATGGACTGGGCTCCCATCTGTGGGTTCTTTCTTTCTTTTCCTTCCTTCCTTTTTTCCATCCTTCCTTCCTTTTTTCCATCCTTCCTTCCTTCCTTCCTTCCTTCCTTCCTTTCTTTCTTTCTTTCTTTCTTTTTCTTTTCCTTCCTTCCTTCCTTCCTTCCTTCCTTTCTTTTTTCCTTCCTTCCTTCCTTCCTTCCTTCCTTTCTTTTTTCCTTCCTTCCTTCCTTTCTTTTTTCCTTCCTTCCTTCCTTCCTTCCTTCCTTCCTTCCTTCCTTTTCCTTCCTTCCTTCCTTCCTTCCTTCCTTTCTTTTTTCCTTCCTTCCTTCCTTCCTTCCTTCCTTTCTTTTTTCCTTCCTTCCTTCCTTCCTTCCTTTCTTTTTTCCTTCCTTCCTTCCTTCCTTCCTTCCTTCCTTTCTTTCTTTTTTCCTTCCTTCCTTCCTTTCTTTCTTTTTTCCTTCCTTCCTTCCTTCCTTCCTTCCTTTCTTTTTTCCTTCCTTCCTCTTTTTTTCCTTCCTTCCTTTCTTTTTTCCATTTTTCCCCTTCCTTTCTTTCTTTTTTCCTTCCTTCCTTTCTTTCTTTCTCTTTTCCTTTTTTTCTTTCTTTTCCTTCCTTCCTTCCTTCCTTCCTTCCTTCCTTCCTTTCTTTTTTCCTTCCTTCCTTCCTTCCTTTCTTTTTTCCTTCCTTCCTCTTTTTTTCCTTCCTTCCTTTCTTTTTTCCATTTTTCCCCTTCCTTTCTTTCTTTTTTCCTTCCTTCCTTTTTTCTTCCTTCCTTTCTTTCTTTCTCTTTTCCTTTCTTTTTTCTTTCTTTTCCTTCCTTTCTTTTTTCCTTCCTTCCTTCCTTCCTTCCTTCCTTCCTTTCTTTTTTTATTTCTTTCTTTCTTTTCCTTCCTTCCTTCCTTCCTTCCTTTTCCTTCCTTCCTTCCTTCCTTCCTTTTCCTTCCTTCCTTCCTTCCTTCCTTTCTTTTTTCCTTCCTTCCTTTCTTTCTTTCTTTTTTTCCTTCCTTCCTTCCTTTCTTTCTTTCTTTTTTCCTTCCTTCCTTTCTTTCTTTCTTTTTTCCTTCCTTCCTTTCTTTCTTTCTTTTTTCCTTCCTTCCTTTCTTTCTTTTTTCCTTCCTTCCTTCCTTTTTCTTTTTTCCTTCCTTCCTTCCTTTCTTTCTTTTTTCCTTCCTTCCTTCCTTCCTTTCTTTTTTCCATTTTTCCCCTTCCTTTCTTTCTTTTTTCCTTCCTTCCTTTCTTTCTTTCTCTTTTCTTTTTTCTTTTCCTTCCTTCCTTCCTTCCTTCCTTCCTTCCTTCCTTCCTTTCTTTTTTCCTTCCTTCCTTTCTTTCTTTCTTTCTTTCTTTCTTTTCCTTCCTTCCTTCCTTCCTTCCTTCCTTCCTTCCTTCCTTTCTTTCTTTTTTCCTTCCTTCCTTCCTTTCTTTTTTCCTTCCTTCCTTCCTTCCTTCCTTCCTTCCTTCCTTTCTTTTTTCCTTCCTTCCTCTTTTTTTCCTTCCTTCCTTTCTTTTTTCCATTTTTCCCCTTCCTTTCTTTCTTTTTTCCTTCCTTCCTTTTTTCTTCCTTCCTTTCTTTCTTTCTCTTTTCCTTTCTTTTCCTTCCTTTCTTTTTTCCTTCCTTCCTTCCTTCCTTCCTTCCTTCCTTCCTTCCTTCCTTTCTTTTTTCCTTCCTTCCTCTTTTTTTCCTTCCTTCCTTTCTTTTTTCCATTTTTCCCCTTCCTTTCTTTCTTTTTTCCTTCCTTCCTTTTTTCTTCCTTCCTTTCTTTCTTTCTTTCTTTCTCTTTTCCTTTCTTTTTTCTTTCTTTTCCTTCCTTTCTTTTTTCCTTCCTTCCTTCCTTCCTTCCTTCCTTCCTTTTTTCCTTCCTTCCTTTCTTTCTCTCTTTCTCTCTCCCTCCCTCCCCTCACCCAGTATTCCAATGACCAAGATCCAAAACAAACCTGATAAAGTGGTGACTGAAGATGAATGCATGAATAAATGGTTATGGTCGGAGTGAATTTTGTCTTGGAAATTTAGAATATGCTCATTCTGGAACACCACACAATGTTCTGACTTTTTTGTATTTTTTATTTTTTTCCCCTCTTTAGTCAGGTGCAGTTCAGTGATGTGAACTCCATTACGCGTTACCTTGCGCGTGTAGCACCCAGTCTGGGTCTGTATGGCTCCAACATGCTGGAACAAACTGAGGTCAGAAAATAAGGCTTTTTGTTTTTATTTCATTTTGTTTTGTTGTTTTTTTCTTGTTCCCACACCATACAAAAATATAGATTGACTCTGAGTTGAGCCAAATTCAGCAGCACTGCTGCACAAAATGGAAGGCTGTGTTAAAGGCATTAAATCTTGAATGAAGTCTCATAAAAGGCAGTCTGGTTTATATTTCCTTAGAGCTTTATCACTCTTTTGCAGTGTCAAAAGCTATATTTTAAAAAGTTTGCTGTAATCTCCAGTGCTCTAAAGCTGTCCAAAATATAAAATGTACACAATGCTTAGAAAGTAATACATGCCAGACTGAATGATGTTACGAACATGCTGTCTTGCAGTGTTTAAACTCTGTTTCCTTACCAGCAGGAAAAGTCTTAAGTATGTATAAGATCTACTCAGACTGTTAACATCTGACACATGATGTTTAAAGCTTTTAAAAAGTTTAGTTATCCCATCACAAGCAGTTCACTCTGCTGAGACAGGATTTTGTCATCTCGGAGAATATTAGGAATGCAAGCTTATTTTACGTTTTATGATTTTGTAGCATTGCCGTAGATTGTTAATACTAATAATAAGTGTTGTATAAGCCGTTCTGTATGTCTCCAGGTGGACCACTGGCTAGAGTTCAGTGCCCAGAGGCTGAGTGGACAGCAGGACCTGGCTGCTGCTCTTGCGCAGTTGGATGCAGCACTGTCACTGCGCACCTTCCTGGTGGGCCACACCCTGACACTGGCTGATCTCTGTGTTTGGGCTGCTCTCAAAGGTGAAACGATGGACCCGATCAGGGTCGTTTTCTAATAGCATAAACCTGTCTTTGTCCGAACATTGTTGGACGCTTGTCCGCTTACTAACAGAGAATTGCGCTTGGTCATCGTTCTAATCAAGGCATCATGAAATAGAGAAGTTTGTATTTCCTCTGGTTTATAGGCAATGCGGGGTGGCAGGCAGTGCAGGCTAAACCCCGCTCCTTTCCTCACACCTGCCGCTGGTTCTCTTTCCTGAGCTCTCAGATGCCTTTCCGTGAGGTGGGCAACAAATGGGCCGGCAAGCTCTCTGACAACCAGGCTCCTGTAAGTTGTTCTTTCTTTTTTCCCCTCCCCCCTCAACAATTTTGATCAATGACCTAAAAGACCAACCACACACACAATGTTTTGACACTGCTATGAAGGTCGGTACCTTTCAACTGGCCTTCGTTTTCTGTGCAACGGGAAACAAACCTTCCATGTTGAAATCACAAACATTGAGTTTCAAGATAAAGGACGAGAGTTGAACCTCTGTGTTGTAGCTTGGGGCAGGGCTAAGTTTCTCATCTCATTATCTCTAGCCACTTTATCCTGTTCTACAGGGTCGCAGGCAAGCTGGAGCCTATCCCAGCTGACTACGGGCGAAAGGCGGGGTACACCCTGGACAAGTCGCCAGGTCATCACAGGGCTGACACATAGACACAGACAACCATTCACACTCACATTCACACCTACGGTCAATTTAGAGTCACCAGTTAACCTAACCTGCATGTCTTTGGACTGTGGGGGAAACCGGAGCACCCGGAGGAAACCCACGCGGACACGGGGAGAACATGCAAACTCCGCACAGAAAGGCCCTCGCCGGCTCCGGGGCTCGAACCCAGGACCTTCTTGCTGTGAGGCGACAGCCCTAACCACTACACCACCGTGCCGCCCGGCTAAGTTTCTGAGCTAGAAAAAATGTAAGCTAAAACCCTGAAATGAGATTTTAGTGCAGTATTACATGCTACAGATTTAAAATGTTATTCAAAATATAATTGTACCTTCAAGCAAAACCTAATTACATATTGTACAAAACATAACAAACACGATCAGTACGGTATGTAAAGGAGTTTTCAAACAGAACTCTTCTGTTTTTTCCATCATTTCAATTTCAGCCTGTTGTGAAAGAGAAGAAGGCGGATGTTGGGAAGTTTGTGGAGCTGCCTGATGCCGAGGTGGGCAAAGTCGTGGTGCGATTCCCTCCGGAGGCCAGTGGGTATGTTACGCAAAAGCTTGCATAGGACAAAGTGGCTTAAAACTGCTGAGCTGTGCTCCTTAGTTTTATCACATAATTCTAAAATGTTCCTAAATGTCACACTGATCTCTGCAGCTACCTGCATATTGGCCATGCCAAGGCTGCTCTTCTCAACCAGCACTACCAAGTTAACTTCAAGGGAAAGCTGATCATGCGCTTTGATGACACAAACCCTGAGAAGGAGAAGGAGGACTTTGAGAAGGTGTAGCATTTCTTTCTTATCCACAGTTTATACTACTACTTTGCTATTTGCTCTCTCTCTCTCTCTCTCTCTCTCTCTCTCTGTTTTGTTTATTTTTAAGGGAATATTTAAGGCTTTTTTGTGTGGTTTCTGAGGCAAGATGTTGCTTTTTGCTGTAGGTGATCTTGGAGGATGTGGCCATGCTGCAGATTAAGCCAGATCAGTTCACTTACACAAGCGACCACTTCCCCACTATCCAGCGTATGGCTGAGCAGCTGCTTCAGGAAGGCAAGGCCTACGTTGACGACACGCCCCCTGACACCATGAAGCAGGAGAGGGAGCAGAGGATTGAGTCGCACCACCGCAACAACTGTGAGTGGCTTCTGCTCCTTTGTGCAGAAATTGATGCTTGTATAAGTTGAAGACAATTAATGACTGTTAATTTCTTTCTTCTCCATAGCTGTGGAGAAGAACTTGCAGATGTGGGAGGAGATGAAGGCAGGCACAGACTACGGTCAGACCTGCTGTTTGAGAGCTAAAATTGATATGAACTCCAATAACGGCTGCATGCGTGACCCGACGCTGTACCGCTGCAAAAACGCCCCCCATCCCCGCACCGTTAACACGTACAAGTGCGTATATACACATGCATACACCGTAAATGTCTTTATACGGCGAGATCATGATGGGTCTACGACGTGACCTTTGTGTGTGGGCTGCTGTTAAAGGTGAGACTGCATACAGGAGGAATACCGGTCTCTGTGGCACGTCTTGTTCTGTAAACTGGAGGTTATGTCCAAACAATCAGCACAAGGACATGGTTCTGTTTACCAATCTGCCATAATATCTGTTGGAAAAGTCCCCCATTGCACTCGTATTCAAAGATTCTAGTCTAGCTTACGTTACTAAAAAATAAAGGTGACAGTCTTTCTTGGTCCCCGTGGCCGGCGAGGCCTTTCTGTGCGGAGTTTGCATGTTCTCCCCGTGTCCGCATGGGTTTCCTCCGGGTGCTTCGGTTTCCCTCACAGTCCAAAGACATGCAGGTTAGGTTAACTGGTGACTCTAAATTGACCGTAGGTGTGAATGTGAGTGTGAATGGTTGTCTGTGTCTATGTGTCAGCCCTGTGATGACCTGGCGACTTGTCCAGGGTGTACCCCGCCTTTCGCCCGTAGTCAGCTGGGATAGGCTCCAGCTTGCCTGCGACCCTGTAGAACAGGATAAAGTGGCTAGAGATAATGAGATGAGATGAGAGGAGTCTTTCTTGGTTCCAGTGTTGGGCACGTTACTTTCAAAAAGTAATTAGTTATAGTTACTAGTTACTTTTCCCAAAAAGTAACTGAGTTAGTAACGGAGTTACTTTGTCATAAAAGTAACTAATTACCAGGGAAAGTAATTATTCCGTTACATTTTGTTCCCCCTCAAAAAAAATCTAATTCAATTAGTGTAATCATAATAAAAGTGAATGTTAAATGTGTTTAATGACTGAAATGGACACTTAACAGAACCAGTTAGTAATGTTATCTACACTATATTAATATTTTTGTGGGACAATGTGAGAGAAGACATCTATCAAATTTAATATATTTTTGTAGTTATTAAAATTATGTTACTAATTACTGGCCACTGACGAGGACAAACGCTTTGTTCCTCGACATAATGTGCATTGCACGTAAACACTCTTGCCTTTTATTTCAAGTAATGAAAAGTAATGGCTGTATTTCCAATGTGAAAGCGCAGTGCTGGGCTGACCGCTCGCCATCGCTGTGTCTTCCGATTGAAAGAGCGCGCAGTAGTGCAGTAGGCGTGGCCTACCTACGTATGTTGTCCAAATCTACTCTGATTGGCTTACTGTGCCGTTGTCTCGTGTCTCCCCGCCCCACACTAAAGCAGAGGAAAGAAAGGCTGAACGAGCAGCATGCCAGATGAGAACAGCGTTAATAAAGTAACGCATAGTATTTTATTGTAAGTAACGGGAATGGCGTTATAACGATGTAAAAAGTAATTAGTTAGATTACTCGTTACTAAAAAAAGGTAACGCCGTTACTAACGCCGTTTATTTCTAACGCCGTGATTCCCATCACTGCTTGGTTCCCTAAAGGGCATTTCAGCCCATTATTTTTCATGGGGGTTTTTATTGCCAAAATAAATCAAATATTGGCGGCACAGTGGTGTAGTGGTTAGCGCTGTCGCCTCACGGCAAGAAGGTCCTGGGTTCGAGCCCCGGGGCCGGCGAGGGCCCTTCTGTGTGGAGTTTGCATGTTCTCCCCGTGTCCGCGTGGGTTTCCTCCGGGTGCTCCGGTTTCCCCCACAGTCCAAAGACATGCAGGTTAGGTTAACTGGTGACTCTAAATTGACCGTAGGTGTGAATGTGAGTGTGAATGGTTGTCTGTGTCTATGTGTCAGCCCTGTGATGACCTGGCGACTTGTCCAGGGTGTACCCCGCCTTTCGCCCGTAGTCAGCTGGGATAGGCTCCAGCTTGCCTGCGACCCTGTAGAAGGATAAAGCGGCTAGAGATAGTGAGTGAGTGAGTGAGATAAATCAAATATTCAATTTCATGACTTTTTGATTTAATTCCAAAAGAGAGAGAAAAAGCACAGGTTGTTGGGTATGCCCAGTGTCACCTGAATAAGTTAGGAACAGTATACATATTGCACTATAGAAAAAAAAAAAAAAAGATTGAATTCGGTGTGTCCAAACTTTTGACTGCTACTGTATCTGTGAATATGATCATTTTGTGATGTAATGTTTTGATTGTACATAACTTTAATGGATAACTTTGCGTTCTAAATTTTGACTTGCTCCCTTGCTGTAGGGTGTACCCCACATATGACTTCGCCTGCCCCATTGTAGACAGCATTGAGGGTGTGACCCACGCTCTCCGCACCACAGAGTACCACGACCGAGATGAGCAGTTCTACTGGATAATCGACGCCCTGCGGCTGCGGAAGCCCTACATCTGGGAGTACGCGCGGCTCAATCTCAACAACACGGTGCTCTCTAAAAGGAAACTCACCTGGTTTGTGGATCAGGGCTATGTGGATGGATGGTGAGTTATTCCAGAATTTTTATCTATTTATTTATTTTTAATTTCATCTCATCTCATCATCTCTAGCCACTTTATCCTGTTCTACAGGGTCGCAGGCAAGCTGGAGCCTATCCCAGCTGACTACGGGTGAAAGGCGGGGTACACCCTGGACAAGTCGCCAGGTCGTCACAGGGCTGACACATAGACACAGACAACCATTCACACTCACATTCACACCTACGGTCAATTTAGAGTCACCAGTTAACCTAACCTGCATGTCTTTGGACTGTGGGGGAAACCGGAGCACCCGGAGGAAACCCACGCGGACACGGGGAGAGCATGCAAACTCCGCACAGAAAGGCCCTCGCCGGCCACGGGGCTCGAACCCGGACCTTCTTGCTGTGAGGCGACAGCGCTAACCACTACACCACCGTGCCACCCCTTTATTTTTAATTTATTTGTCAAAACTTCTGTAATAAAGGCTTATGTCCATTGTGTTTTATAGGCTCATGCTTATTGTCTAATACAAAGGGTGGTGTTTATCTTTTCCCCAGGGATGACCCACGATTTCCCACGGTCAGAGGAGTTCTGCGCAGGGGAATGACTGTTGCAGGGCTCAAGCAATTCATTGCTGCCCAGGTATGCAACCCTTTATGCATGTGTGCATCGTCACTTTGTCTCTGAACTGCAGTTTTGCACATTCCAAGGTCATGTCCTACATCTCCATTCTGTGAAACTTTTATTGCACATTCCAGCTCACACTGTACAGCTTGGTTCTTAACTTAGCCCATTACGCACATTCTCTTCCGCTCATGCACACTTACGATATCTCGTCTTCATCATGTGACCTACACATTCCAGACATACTGTACAGCTTGGACTTCAATAACTCGTGCGCATACCCCTTAAAGGGGAACAGAGGGCAATATATAGAGTAAATATAACAATAAAACACACATTAACGAACCTTATTTAAGACTTACAAAAGTTTTTTGTTCTAAGGTTGGAAAGTTATAGTGTTTTGAAAGTAGCTCGAGCAAACTGTTTCCGCAGTTTGAACAGCCCGCCATGATATTAATTTTATCCAATCAGAATGCACGTTCATTTTCTCTGCGTAACACTCATGACGTATGTATGTGCCCAGTTGTGTTGGCTCATTGAGGTTGGGAATAGCACGTGTGAATCGGAAAGTAGGATGAATTGTAAGTGATCGGCTACACAATGCCACAGTGTGTTGCTTTCGGGTGTAATAACAGGACCGATGGAAAGCATAACGATCCTCCAGACGTGTCTTTTCACTCGTTTCCGCTGAAAAACACCAAGCGAGTTCGAGCTTTCTTCTCTTCTTTCGTCATCACCGGAGTCGAGAGTACCTCTCCTAGGTTCAAACTGGTACCCTTCTAAGCCACAGCCTGCTTGCAGTGTGTCTTGCGGGATCTCTTCGTATGATTCGACAGAGCTGTCGCTTTCACTTGATGCGCCCGACGCCATGATTACACACTTCTCTCCTAGTGCAGTGGGTAGGGCTGACGTCACGGTCTTTTAAAAATGCCGACTCTTGTGCCGTTTAGCGTACCGACTATTATATTTACAATTACCAAGATATTTCGTTGTTTTCTAGTATATAAATTTGATAGAATACTTAAGAATACGTTACTTTGTCACATCAGCAACTGTATATATTAGATTTGGTACCCCTTTAAATTATGTCCACTTTTCAAATTTGTGTATTTCAGATTCTTCTAGTTCTTATTCTATGTATATAGCTACTTCTTGTCTTTGCTAAATTCTTCAGTTTAACTGTTCAAGCGCCAACCACCAAAGCAACTTCCTTGTATGTGAGAATGTACTTGGCAATAAACTTGATTCTGATTAGTTGTGTCTGTGTTTTGTCTTAATTTCCTTACACTTCTGTCCTCACGCAGGGTGGATCCAGGTCTGTGGTCAACATGGAATGGGATAAGATCTGGTCGTTCAACAAAAAGGTAAAGACTTGCAGCTTTATATTGCATTCATTTAGGCAGTGTCTGTGGTCAGTAATGTCACACTTCTCAGTAAGCATGCTGACGTCAGACACGAGTTGTAAAAGTGTTTCGAGACGACTGTAGAAATCAGTCTGAAGTCAGCACTTTTTGCTGGAAGATCGATGCAGAGACTCAGATACCTGATACTAACCGGTGGACTGATTTATAATCCGAGCCCAATGTATGTAATGTTCTGTTTATTCTTGATAAAAGATTCATCCATTATTTGTTATAGTTTGATGCTGCTTGCCTAATCTATATTTGGATGCTTGATGCACATTGAGACCTCTTTAAGTCTGTGTACTTTTATTCCCGGCCGTGTGTGAGCATGGCTCTAACGCCCGTCCTCGCCTTCTTTCCTTCATGCTTGCTTTTATCATGTCATCTCATTGCCTCGTACTACATTTTGATTTGCAATTTCTTAAATCTAGACCCTTGCCTACCCACTTCCCTTTTTATTTTATTCTTCTAGGTGTGTTTTGGCAGCTGCCCTTTTGAAACCATACCTCTAATGAAGACAGCATATCGGCTATGCAGCCTGTCTAATTCAAACCCTTGGAGATCATTACTTGTCATTTGCACATGAAATAATCCGCACATTCTGCATAGTGTTTTTTGCATCATCAGCATCCCATTTCTCAACCACAAGCGTGCCGTTGGCTTAAACTCTCTACTCACTGGGTGCTTGAACCTGTACCGTTCTATGAACAAAATCATAATTATGCTGCAGTCAGGAAGGGATTTCTTGGCTTTTTAATTCACTCCTTTTTATTTATTTATTTATTTATTTTTTTGTCCCCTCACATTACTTTTCTTAGTGTGCAATTCATGTTTGTTTATTACATGCTTTTTGTTTATGTAGAAGGATAGCCCTGTAATTGGTCTTTAACGTTGATCTAGCTGCAGCTTACGGTCCCATTGTTCCAATAAAGACTGGAGGAGGCACAGGTGGAGGATAGTTACACATCCTTCAGCTGTTTCTAAATGATAGGAGCAAGGAGAAAGCACCTCAAAACATTTCCCATTCTGTCTGACCTGAACTGTCTGACCTCTTGAACTCTGTCCTGTGTTCTGCATTAAAATGCATCTCACTCTTCTGTTTTCAAGCTGCCAGTTAGCTGTAAAAAGGTACTCCTCCTCCTCCTCCTTGTCCTTGTCTGCATTCTCCTCTTGTTTTCCCTTCTCACGTCTCTGTCCATTCTATTCGGTATTTATAGCTCCTCTCATTCCATCTTTCCAAACCCCAGGCCATCTGTCACAGAAGGCAAAAGTGTAATTCTGGCAAGAATACGTGTCTGTGGTGCAATTTTTTTTTTTTTTTTTTTTTTTTTTTTTGCTATTTGAGCAATTTTTATACGTTAAAATTGATGTGCTTTTGGAGCTAAACCACATGCTGTAACAGTTTTCTGTGATGAGACCTGAAACTGTCACTCCTCCTGGCTTTCCCACTGTGTAATATTTTATTCATTTATTTTTAAATGGCTTCCTCCCTTCATACAGCTTCTGGCAGATTCCACACACCATAGTATTCCACTTCATAATTCCTAATTATGTTAAGTTGGACTCTGTTGTTTTGCAATTTGGTAACTTCAATAATTTTCAGTAATTTGCTTCACGTGGTGGTTTTGTTGTCCTACGTTATACTGAGGCCTCAATACAAGTTGCAGATGTAATTGTGGAAAACACCTCTATTTTAATCTTCTCTTTTTCAATGTAACTTAAAACTTGTGAAAAATGCACAACAGTTCAGCTTTCCTTGCACTTCATCTGTCTCTCCTCCATCATGTGTTCCTTTTTGCTACCTTTTTGGGCTCTTGCAACGGCACACGGTTCTGTTTTTTTTTTTTTAACCTGTCATTCTTCCTCTTCCACGTTGCCTCATGTTCTTTCTTGCTTTCTCTGCTGTAGGTCATTGATCCAGTAGCTCCCAGGTACAGTGCCCTGCTCCGCTCACAGGTTGTTCCCATCTCCATTTCTGATGCCAAGGAAGAAATGAAGGAGGTGGCCAAACATCCCAAGGTAAATACCAAGCGTTAATCCTTTTAAGGATGATGCTCGAGTGTGAGATATAATGATATCATCCCCACGGTATTACATTTCCATGCAATCCAGCACAGAGAACAGATGCTCACCTGACCATGGTCTCAAGGTGGAAATCGAGAAAAGCAACACGAGTATGACCGATCACTTAAAAATACACCAAAAGGGCAGCCTCTCTCCCCGCCATAAAATGGCACATGAGTCAACTGACATGTCCTGGCCTGTCCCGTCCCCCACCCCACTTCCAGAGATGCCAATCACTACGATTCGTGCGTAGTCACTATGTTTTTGAGAGAAGCACTACGAGGCTACGACCGTCTATTCAGTTTATATGGGATTCATATGATTTTAGCATGGATGCGGTTCGAAACGCGTGAATCTATAAGGGTTCACGATATTTTGCTGGTGTTCGGTACATTTGAGGCCAATTATCGCTTGATAATTCAATATTTTGACTGTATTTATGGTCAAAGTTTGCTTCGATGGGCGCCGCCATCTTTGTTGACAAGCGTTCTGCGCATGCGCAAATTAATTATCGATGCCGCGATGGAATGTCGAGCAGCCCATGTCACTAGGTATTGAGGGGCTGTCGGGGTGTTGTAACCTCACAAACTATCGCTCAAAACCATGAAATCAGGGTTGTCATCCACCCAAAACACCATGTTCCGAATATGCAATGAACATTTCATGATGTATTCGCAAAAAGAAATGAAACACTGTTGAAACTGAAACAGTCATCTTCTGAAGTAAATCAGTCAGAACTGAATAAGTAATCTGACTTGATATTGATGAGATTAAAAGTGAAAGGCAGTTGACAAAAATTAAAAGTAATCAAAGTGACTTGACATTAATCATGGGAATAAAAAGGAAATAGACATGTTCCAGTACAACTATTTGAGTATTGCTAATTGAGTGTTCCAGCATATTCTCTATGAACATTGATGGTATGTAATCTGCATTTGTTTAGTAAACTATTTGAGTATTTGCTAATTGAGTGTTCCAGTATGTTATCTATAAACATTGATGGTATGTAATCTGCATTTGTGTAGTAAAGTTAAGAAAATAATATTCACTGTTTGAAAGTTGATTGTATACAAATTACCAGAGAAGTCTTTACTTTGTGTGAATGTGGTGAGTTAGGAGCATCACTCGAGAAAATCATGAGTGATTGTGGTTTGGTTTTATTTTTCAGATAATTGAAAAAAAAAAAAAAACTAAATCAACAGTTTTCTCCCCCCAAAACCAACATGTCCCAGTTCATTTTAGTCACCTGCATTCACTCAGAATGGCCCTAAAAAAAGCACCAATTTCCAAAATTTTCTCGGGGGCCTTACAGCGCCCCCCGAACCCCCAGCTGGATTGGACTCGCTACGCGCCCTATGGGCGCTCCGCTCGTATGCATGTGTCACTACACATTGATTTCACAAAAGGTTGGCATCTCTAGTCTGGCTAACGCGACTTCAAAGCTCTGCGAGCATTCGGTCTGTCAAAGATATTAAGCCCAACCGTTTCCCAAAGTGCGTGGTTGACCCGCCTCCCTGAAATGCCTCAGTTTGCTACTGGTCGAAGCCAGAAAAGGCTGTGACAAAGCTTAAACCAATCACATCACTCTTTCCTCTGACGTATGTGACGCGACGGGGCTAACTGGTAGATTAAACTCTTACCGAAGCCGGTCGGGAGCAAGGCGAAAACGTCCTTCCTTTCAATAAATACCTCCAGGGCTACTCTTTGCTCCATTTTTAATGAGAACTTGCTCCATGTTCGTAATGTTTCTAGTGAATGAAGCGCTTCCGGCATAGATTCTGTAAACAATCTATGGCTTCCAGTCGCAGTTCTACAACATCACTGCCTTGAACACGCCTCTACCCAGGGCCGTTGGAGATGCTCAAAGTTGATTGGCTCCCAATTTTTCGGGAGCTTGGAAGAGCTGTAGATAGCTTGCCTTGCCAGACTAAGCTCGCAACAGGTCCTCGTGTTGCGTCACGCTTAGGATGGGCGGGCCCAGGATATGGCATCTCTGCACTTCCCATTTCTGCACTCTTGACCCACATTGCACACTCCCTTTCTGCAAAAGTAAATGGAGAACATTTTTGAATTCATAAAGTAGAATAAAATCTATCCGTCGACTGCCAACCTGGCTAACATTAGCCGCGTATATATTTAACATCGGTTCACAGTTACCACAGAAATCTTTCAGAAGAAAAAGGCTACATCCACACGGCAACGAGATTTTTTTTTTTTTAATTTCCCGTCCACATGGCCAACGGATCAGTAAAATATCAGGTACATATGTCAACGCAACGCTTGCTGAAAACGATGCAATACACATGCCACACCTCTATGTGCACTGTAAGACGGTCCCATCGGAGACACCAGAACAATAGAAGTAGTAGGACGCATGTGCATAAACCCCTTCTCCTGTAGCATCAGCCACATAAAGTTTTGATTATTAATCAGTAGCGTAAAATAGTATCTATTGTCTAAGACACTTATTTATATTTCATATTAAAACGTCTATGTAAATTAATACATAGAAAGCCTGGCCAGGCGCTGAACGTTCTTCTGCCTTCACTTTAAGAGAAATTCAGGGCGAGCATGAGCCTAAGTTCTTCCTGTCACACGCACACACCTTCTCACTCCCTATCCTATGGATATAGTCCCTTTAAATCATGTGCTCGTTTTTTGAATGGAGATGCGGAAAGAGGAATGAATGGGGGTAGATGGAGAGAGAGAGAGGAATGAATGGGGGTAGATGGAAGCCGGTACGCCAACATTCTGAGATCCTCCAGAATTCTTTAATGGTCCGGAATAAATTGAATGCTACACGTTGATGGATTACTTTGTTCTTCCCAACATCTGAAGAGGTGAGATCGCTCCTTTTTTTTTTTTTTTTTTTCCTATTTTTGCTGGCGGGATTGTTTGTTTTTGGAAAGCGCACGGGCGGTGCGCGGTTTTGGTTATACTGCTTCCGCAGTGTTTGGACTAAAGACTCTGCCCTAAGGGCTATTCTCTCTCTCTCTCTCACTTTGCACCATTACACAATAAATATTCAGAGTGAAAATATTTTGTAAGCGCGTTTCATGAACCAAGTTATAGGATTTGTTGACAACTTGCATCGAGTTCGTTACACTTCTACCCGGCGTGAAGCACTGACAGTCATGTGGTTGTGACGTTATTGTAAACAAATCCGTTCTACTCATCCATACGACTTCGCAACGGCGCCGTTGCCAGATTTTTCCACTCTGGAACCCGTTCTCAAAATATTTCGTTTTGGGGCACCCAAAACACCGCCGAAACGATAAACAATTTTATCAGATTCACCTGAATCCATTACCGTGTGGACAGGGCCAAAGACTTTGACCCAAAAAGGTTAAATAGGTTTGCAATGAAGTGTCAAGTCTAACACTTTACAATAATATTCATGGTGATGAAAATTAGAAGGTGGTGGATTTCTTTTCTTTTTAACCAGAACTCTCTTGCACACACTCCCACTCAATTCTAAGCAGCGTCAATAGAGGAAATAGCTACATTTACATGGACCCTAGTAATCCTTTTAATAATCCGATTTAAGCTTAATTGGAATGAAATTTCTTTATGCAAACAGCTTGATTGGAATGAAATGCCCCATTCCGAGTGAGAATTTAACCAGATTGAAAGGGGTGGTGTAAACCTCTGATAATCCGTTGGATAGGAAAATATTAGCCATGTAACCGCTTGAACACATTGCCTTCTGTACCTGTTTAGTATGTCTTTGCACAGTGAGGTGCTTTGTGTGTAGTCTCATGGCAACAGCGTGTACAACTACATGCTGCTCCCAGAAGTAGTGGACGATTGTGCCAAGATCAGTTATCTGTTTACAAGACAAATGCTTATGTTGACTTGTGTTCAATTAAAAAAAGGAAAACATCCTGTTGGTGTGGGTCACTGGGGGCTGGGTGTGAATGGCCTAGAGTCTCGTTGGGGTCATCAAGGGATTGTTGGTTCTCTCTGTCCTCCTGTGAGTCACTGAAAACAGCTGGGTTTTGGTGTGCATTCAGTTGTCTAGAAAGTGTGCCAAGGACTGCATTGTAGGTGGCTGATAAAGGACAGAGAGAACCAACAATCCATTAATCACCCCAACGACTCTCTAGGCCGTTCACACCCAGCCCCCAGTGACCCACACCAATAGGAGGACTCAACGACACCTTAGGATTGCTTTTCATCCATGAGAGGATAAATACCTGATACTCCCTATTGAGGCCAATTTATGCTGACAACCCAGTCCTCGCAGATGGCGTCTGCGAAGCCCCCCCCCCCCCCCTTCGCAGACGCTCTGCGCGCACCTCCCAAAAATTGTGACCACCGCAGACAGCGTCGCAGACGAGAGGGCTCTGATTGGTCCACTCTACATCCGCTGTACACGCACTTCCGCTTCCCTACTTTCCCGGTTTGGTTTGTTTTCACGACCGCCATTTTTAAAAACACGAGCGAAGATGGAGCAGCACGAAGAGCGGTTGATCGAGGAAGTGAGGAAGTACGTACATCTATACGACTCCAGTTCTAGTCATTATAAGTAATCGGAGGATAAACACTCCACTAACCACACCCACCAACTACTCCTAGCGACTTCGCGCCCCCTTGCGTTGTGGCGGTGAATAACATCGCGCACGCCTATTATGCGTCTACTTCTTCTATTGTTCTGATGTCTCCGATGGGACCGTCTTACAGCGCACGTAGAGGTGTGGCATGTGTATTGCATCGTTTTCAGCAAGCGTTGCGTTGCTATATATATGTACCTGATATTTACTGATCCGTTGCCCATGTGGACTCTATATATATATATATATATATATATATATATATATATATATATATATATATATATATATATATAATTATTATTATTTTTTTTTTAATAAAATTTCGTTGCTGTTGTCGTGTGGATGTAGCCTGAAAATCTTCAGACACCTTTCTATCTGATCACTTTCATGTAAATGGAACATTCAGAATTGCAGATCAGAATGAATCCATTCCAAATGTTTAAAAAAAAAAAAAAAATGCGTGCATGTAAACTTGACTAGTGCCAGCCATGTAAACTTTAGACAAATGATTTGCAAAAGGATTATATCAATATATACTGTTAGGGGTTTGTTTGTTTATAATTAGTTCCTGTGTAATACCGTAGAGTCGTTTTAAAAATCCAGACTCCTGAGTTTTTGCAAATGCTTCAGTTCTGACTGCACAGCTGGAAATATTATTACACCCTCCCCCACTCACCTTAAACCAGAAATGCACCTTGGCTACTGATTCGGGACGATTAAATAATTAATCAATTTTTTTAATGGAAAATTTCAATTCATAATTGAATGTCTTATCCAGCATAGTACTACAGAGACTGGTCTGGTTGAGCAATGAGAATGCAAGTGTTTGTGGGGTTTTTTTTGTTTTGTTTTGTTTGTTTTCTTTCCCATATGTAGAATGCAGATGTGGGGATGAAGCAGGTGTGGTATGGCCCAAAGGTGTTTGTTGAGGGGGCAGATGCTGAGACTTTCACTGAGGGCGAGACTGTTACCTTCATTAACTGGGGCAACATCATCATCACTAAAATTCACAAGTAAAATACTTCTGGCATCTGACAGATAATGGATATTCAACGTGTCTTCATTTAAATAAGACAATATCCTGAATTTTTTTTTTTAATAATAAACTTTTGCTGCTTCAGAGACGGCAGCGGAGCGATCTCCTCTCTTGAAGGTCGTCTGAACCTGGAGAACGCTGACTATAAGAAAACCACTAAGATCACTTGGCTGGCCGAGACCCCCAAAGCACCCTTCACCCCTACCGTGTGTGTCGTCTACCAGCACCTCATCACCAAACCTGTGCTGGGCAAAGATGACAACTTCAAGGACTACATCAACAAGAACAGCAAAGTGAGTGCTCAGGCTTTTGGAGCATGGTTAATGGCTATACCATATTTTTCCACACTGTATGAGGTTTCTTTTGCTTCAGCAAATGCAGTGATGAAAAGGAAAGTAAAATGTATCTCAGAATTTTTGAGTTGGCCTAATTTGCCTGTGTAGTACATTTTTTTTTTTTTCAAAGCTGTGTGCAGTTGTTGTTTTAGCAATTATAAAGTCAAAATTTCACTTTTTTTTTGTTTGTTTCTTTGTTTTTTGCTCACGCACATAATTGACGTCATTGTCGTGGCAAAGGGAAATCGGTAAATTGTAGCCAAATTCTGAGCTTATTGTGTGTTTTGACAGCTGTTCTCTCGAACACGGAGATGTCCAGACTGAGTGAGCTGAGCATTTTCAACTTTTGCTGTGTTCACATATATACCGGTACGATAGTGGTATAACTGTATTGATACAAAGTATACCGGTACAGTTTAGTGCATCTGTCCACACAAGCGAGAAATGTTTACGGTTTTCTTTCACGGTAGTTGAAATGCGCGTGCGCGAAATGTTTCCGTGGTTACCGAGTAACTTCCTTCCGAGAATATGGCGGATGAAACAACATGTGTGTGCTTTTTGTTGTCAATGTACAGTCTGTATTTCTGGTGGTCATTTATTCAGTCGAATCGTATAAAACGCACGAGGCAGTTGAGAAAGAAACACAGAAAACGAATCTTGTATTGTATTGTATGAATAACCCGGAAGACATAGGAATGGTTCATTGCGCATGCGCATTATAATTGTATCGATACAGAACCGCTTCATCTGTCCACACTACAGCAAAGCGCTACAGTACCGATACTGTACCGGTACGAAACCCATACATTTGTGGGTTTTGTACCGATACAGTTATACCGCTACAGTACCGGTATAGTTGCTAGTGTGGACAGGTGTTGCGGTACGAAAGTAGTATCGTATCGGTACAAAATCCCTAGTGTGGACAGGGTATTAGTGGAAACTTTATGAAAAGGTTACTGATGTCTGTTTTGGACAAATAAACGCATCATTATGGAAATGTGCTTCAGTTCAGAAGTGTAAACCAGCCTTTAGACTGTGTGCTCTCATCTCACCACAATGATCAAAATGAAGAAATGTCTGTCGTGGAAGAAGTGTGATCTATTCCTCAACAGGCACAGATATTAATGCCATGGAGCAGTGTTCTCAAATAAGCCAAAATGAAAGGCAGTACCAAATAGAAGTTCTGTTTTAGAAGTAATACAGATTTGAAATAAGTGTATGATACATGACTTGAGTGAAGCAACATGCATGCATCAATTTCTCTTGACAAAATTTATGTCTGGTTTTATACTTTTTATTTCTTATTTAGAAAATTTCAGTTCAGAGTTGAATTTTTTTGCAGATAATAGATTAGTGGGGATAAATGGATGCAGATGTGAGGATTATGCTGACGTGTGGTTTTTTTTTTTTTTTTAAAAGACTGAAGAGATCATGCTTGGAGACCCATGCCTGAAGGACTTGAAGAAGGGTGACATCATTCAGCTGCAGAGGAGGGGCTTCTATATCTGTGACCAGCCCTATGAACCAGTCAGGTTAATATAGTTCACTGCTCAGAAATGATATTTAACATGTTGTAGTAATTCTGTCATGCAAATGAAGCTGCTGGCATGTGAATTATTGTAACGGTTGTTATAAATCAATCATAAACCAGAAGCTTTATTCCAGCTTATTTACATTTATTTTTGTAATGAATTATAATACTGTAGTTTGAAGATTTGGGCTGTACTGAACTAATTGATTCAACCTACTTGTCCAGTCCTCACAGCTGTAAGGAGAGCCCCTGTATCCTGCTGTATATTCCAGATGGCCACACCAAGGAGATGCCCACATCTGGCTCCAAGGACAAAAGCAAGAGCCAGCCAACCACTAAGCCTGTGAGCGCAACATTTTTTTTTTTTTTTTTAATCTTCCGAATACTTTTTGTTGCTCTATGGAAATAATCGTTCTGTTTATATGTATTTGTCCTCAGGTAAGTGCTGAGCCTGAAGTGTCTGTAGCCAAAAACGTGAGCATATCTTCATCCTGTCCATACACACGCGTAGCAGAGCAAGGCGAGGTGGTGCGGAAACTGAAGGCTGAGAAAGCACCCAAGGTGTGCCTCTGTCTGAATTAATAGATTCTTTGAATAACCCAATTATTTTTCTTTTTGTATTAATGATCTTTTCTATTTTTTTGTCTTTTACAGGACAAAATAGATGCAGCTGTAAAAGAGCTTTTGGCTCTGAAAGCAGAGTTTAAGCAGCTCACGGGTCAGGAGTACAAACCAGGCATGGCTCCTCCCTCTGCAGCACCAACACAGCCGACCACATCATCTAGCTCCTCCCCTACTGACCTCTACGCACAAGTGGCAGCACAGGGAGAGGTGGTCAGGACACTCAAAACAGAGAAGGCAGCAAAGGTGAGCCTCTAGAACTGATGCTAGGTTCAATTTACACTAATGATCTCATCTCATTATCTCTAGCCGCTTTATCCTGTTCTACAGGGTCACAGGCAAGCTGGAGCCTATCCCAGCTGACTACGGGCGAGAGGCGGGGTACACCCTGGACAAGTCGCCAGGTCATCACAGGGCTGACACAGACAACCATTCACACTCACATTCACACCTACGGTCAATTTAGAGTCACCAGTTAGCCTAACCTGCATGTCTTTTGGACTGTGGGGGAAACCGGAGCACCCGGAGGAAACCCACGCGGACACGGGGAGAACATGCAAACTCCGCACAGAAAGGCCCTCGCCGACCGCTGGGCTTGAACCCGGACCTTCTTGCTGTGAGGCGACAGCGCTAACCACTACACCACCGTGCCGCCCTACACTAATGATCTATTTATTTTTTAATTTTACAAATAAAAATAATAACTTGTCATTAACGACATCAAACTGACAAGTGATCATTTTATGCACCACTATTTACAACATTCCTTAAGTATCTGTGGTGCAACCAAAAATCTACAGTGTTAGTTTTAAACTAACTACTCTCTCAACCTGTGGTTTTGAATCGATTGTACAACCTTTTTGCTTCTGCCAAGATGTTCAGACATAGTCATAGAGTTTTCAACAAAATGATGACCGTAACATGCTTCCAGATCAGCACAGAAATGATTAAAGGAGCTTCAGATCAGTGTTTTGCCATGATCATCTCCACCCTAATGAAAGCTTATGGTTTGAAGTAAAGACAAGTCCACATGCACAAACCTGATATGCATAGAATGAGCTTAAAATGTTCACCATTTAGGTACAGAACGAGATCCCTCAAAGTGTCTGACTGTGTTCAACGTTACAGAATGAAACTCGGTGCCTACCGTCAAAAAAATGTTAATTTTTTTTGACGTGCTGATCGCTTTGAAAGTTTTGTTGAAAAAAAAATTGCCATACTTGGATGTTTGTGTTTGCGGGGGGAAAAACATGCTTAAATAAAACATTTACATAATTAAAATTACATGTACCTGGATGAGCTCAAAATATCACTTGTAGCATATGTTGTATGTCGTATGTTAAAGAACGTGCAATAAATGACAGTTTTGTATAGAACACGCAAAATTATTCTGTATTTTTGTTTCGGATCTAATTTTGCTAATTTTCATGAAGGATGCTAATAATTCTGGAGGACCGTGTGTATAATGCCCCGTGTCATTACCTGATCTGCATCTCTTTCCCTAGTCACATCCAAGTTTTAGGAAAGAAGTACACGTTTAAGGCTACGTTTACATTACGTCGAATCAGCGGATCATCAGATTAACGTTCTTAAAACGATTCGCGTTGACACTAAAACCGTTAGCCGTGCACACAGCAACACCAATACGCGGATACGCTCGGCTCCGCAGGCATCCTGCGCTCCAAATCACTCCGCCCTGAACAGCGAGTGCCCTCTGGAGGGTGCGCACTCCGGCCCTGCGCAGCTCACAGAGCGCGCGAGTGAAGTGAACAAGCCACGATTCGGGACTGAGCCGCTGTGTGTGTGATCCCAGCGCAGATCACTTATTACTTGCAAGTGGAAGGATGGCAAGCCTAAAGACAATCATAACTACACAATGGGCAGTATTTGCATCAGTATTTGCAGTATTTTCATACTTTTATACTCTTTAATGAAAGGTGATACAAGGCGGAAGTCTGCGCCGTTTTTCAGCAGTCGTGTCACATGACCAACGCCAGCGAATCAGGAAGGTGGATGTCACAGTGACGTTGTCCAATGAGACGCCAGCTAGAGCTCAGCACAGCGTATTCGCGTATTCTCAATGTTTACACAGCACCGGAGCTGATACGATCTAGATTGAATACGTGGACGCTGGCGGATTCCCGTTTCCCCGCTTTTTCAGGGGGGTTAATGTAAACGGACAGTGCGTCCGCGAAGAAAACGAGACAGATACGGTCTAATGTAAACGTAGCCTAAAAGTAGACTGCCTTTCAGATTTTTCAAGTGCAGGTCATAAAAATTATTTTCCCTGACACCCAATTATTATTTTTGTTTAGTGGACCGAAAGCTACTGAATTCAAACCACAGACTTCCAATTTTATTAGTGTTTTTTTTTTTTTTTAAATAAATAGAACAATTTAATGAATTTGGGGTCATGTGGCCCTAAATTCTCCATTTTTTTTTTTTCTTTTTCCTGCTTCAGCATGATCCAATTAAAGATACTGCATCATGTGGTGGGCTTTCCCCATTCGTGCAAAGCATTATGGGATACAAATTTGAAACAGGAGAGAAAAATGGAGGATGCGAATGAAACGTGAAAGACCGACTACAGTAACAGAAAGCAAGAAGAAAAGACGTTATGTTGCGAAGGAAAGGAAACGCAGGACCAAACTAATAAATATCAGCGGTCAGAGAGCACCTCGGTGTGATCAGCTGTTTGTTTAGCAACAGAATGATGTAACGGTCAGTGCACGGTCACAGGTAAACCTGCACATGCGCACACGGACTTCCTCTGTCCGCTTGACTGCGCGAAGCAAGCGATTTCATGCACATTATTTGCTCGGGAATCCCCTCAAATTAAATAACTTCTCAGCCACAGAATGGCCTGATTATTTCTGTAATATCTCACAAAAATAAACACATCACAATGACCAAATTTCAGAGTGAACTAAATTTCACCGATTTTATGAAATCGAAAGGCCGTCTAGCTTTAACACAAATCACTTGTTTTATAGTGAAATGTTTGATGGATTTCTCTGAATGGGGGTTGGTCACCTTGCATGATTCTTAGGTTAGTTATGTGCCTACTAACCTCTTAGGTTTTAATAAAATGAGAATGAAATTAACTTTGTCCATCCCCTTGCTTTCCTTCCTAGGAGCAAATTGATGCTGCTGTGAAGCAGCTGCTGGCTCTGAAGGAAGAGTATAAGAAGGTGACTGGTCAGGACTACAAGCCAGGAGCTGCCCCTGCTCCATCAGCTTCTACTCCATCAACCACCACGACATCCTCACCACCACAATGCCTCAACAAAGACCCCGTGGACATTTACCAATGTGTGTCACAGCAGGGTGACCTTGTTCGGAAACTGAAAACGGAGAAGGCACCTAAGGTTTGTATTCTTGTGTCTTTTTAACAGTTATTTGAGTTCCTAATTGATATGGCAGTTCACGAACAAAGAGGTGATTAAATCTGGATGCATGTCAAACACAGAGTTGAGCTGCTGAGGGCCCAGAAAGTCCCACCAATGGCCTACAATTTAAACCTACAATCATCTAATCACTAGCTCATAACTATTCCTGCTGTGCTGTTGGTGCCACCATGTTACAATGCTGTGTTTTTCAAAAGTGAAGTTTTCTTCCTATTCTAGGACCAGGTGGATGCTGCTGTGAAACAGCTGTTGGATCTGAAGGCTGAATATAAGCAGCAAACTGGAAAAGAGTATAAACCAGGCCAGGCTCCCAGCACTGCTTCAACCCCTGCACAAGCCGGCCCTGTACCTCCTCAGTCCTGCTCTTCCCCTCAGGCCCAGGCTCTGTTCACTCAGGTTGCCCAGCAGGGGGAGCAAGTGAGAAGGCTTAAAGTAGAGAATGCCCCAAAGGTACTTTTAAGCCTTCACATTTACTCTGTGATTTCATTTTTCTAATGCTAAGTTATGCTATGTAACTTCAGTTAGTTTTCAAAATCTGTATTGATTATCTCTAGGAGAACAATATATTTTTGCCCTAGAAGAAAATGTCAGTTTTTTCCACCTTTTTATATGAATTTGCAACCTATAAAAATAATGGAGGGAAAGACAATCAGAAGCATTTTAGAGAAAAATCAAACTTTCAATAACCAGGTTGCATAAGCGCGCACACCCGTTTATAAGCGTGGCTGTGGCTCTGTTCAGAATCAGCAAGTCGCCTTCAAGCTCATGTTAAAGGAACAGTCCACCGTACTTCCATAATGAAATATGCTCTTATCTGAATTGAGACGAGCTGCTCCGTACCTCTCCGAGCTTTGCGCGACTTCCCAGTCAGTCAGACGCAGTCAGACGCGCTGTCACGCCTGTTAGCAATGTAGCTAGGCTCAGTATGGCCAATGGTATTTTTTGGGGCTGTAGTTAGATGCGACCAAACTCTTCCGCGTTTTTCCTGTTTACGGTTTATATGACCAGTGACATGAAACAAGTTCAGTTACACAAATTGAAACGTAGCGATTTTCTATGCTATGGAAAGTCCGCACTATAATGACAGGTGTACTAACACCTTCTGCGCGCTTTGGCAGCGCATTGATATCTGAGCTCCGTATCAATGCGCTGTCGAAGCGCGCAGAAGGTGTTAGTACGCCTGTCATTATAGTGCGGACTTTCCATAGCATAGAAAATCGCTATGTTTCAATTTGTGTAACTGAACTTGTTTCATGTCACTGGTCATATAAACCTATGTAAACAGGAAAACATGGAAGAGTTTGGTCGCATCTAACTACAGCCCCAAAAAATACCATTGGCCATACTGAGCCTAGCTACATTGCTAACAAGAGTAACAGCGCGTCTGACTGACTGGGAGGTCGCGCAAAGCTCGGAGAGGTACGGAGCAGCTTGTCTCAATTCAGATAAGAGCATATTTCATTATGGAAGTATGGTGGACTGTTCCTTTAAGTAGCAGTTAGTATACACCTGCCATCAGTTAAGGTTACCCCTGTTTAACCCCAAATAAAGTTCAGCTGTTACTGTAGAATTTTGTTTCTACTGCAAAAGCAATGGTCCACAAGAAAACTTAAACATGAACAGGCTCGCTATAGAAAAAGGGATTAGTCAGGAGAGGGGTGCAAAAGATTTTCCTGGGCAATCAACAAGTGGAAAAACATGGACGTTCCCAAGTACAGGACCTCCCTCGAAAAGAGAGAGCGAGAGAGAGAAGATAAGGTGAAAACTGCACAGGGAATTTGCAATTAGGCCTATAGCAACATTAAAGGAGCTGTAGGAATTTCTGGCAAGTACTGGTTATATTTTCACATGTCTGGGAGTAGCTGGCTAGACAGAAGTCAAAACAGGCATATTTTGCCAAAACATACGATCACCCAAACCATGTGGCAAATTGTATGGGGGGTAGGTGTGAAAAATATGGTCTGATGAGACCAAGGCTGCACTTTTTGGCCATACAGTGGTACCTTGGGTTACGAACTTAATTTGTTCTTTGACTCCGTTCGCGAACCGAATTAATTTTTACCATTGACATTAATGTAAATCCAATTAATCTATTCACCAGCCCCAGAAACATAGGTTGTTTTTGGTTTTTTTGGTAACTTTTTTTTATGGGTTTATGTGTGGGGGGGAAAAATACAGAAAGGAATTAAAGATAACCTTAATTATAGAAAAGTACAGTAATACTAAAAACATAATTGTACAGTACACTTTACCTTTGTGGTTGATAGTTGCTGGCACACGTGGATGGAGGAGGAAGACTACTCCCTCGAAGGAGAGGCCTTCGAGGGAGAGTCCTGTTCCATAATAACGTCAGGCAACTCTGTGGGTATTTCTGGAGTTTTTTTCCCCTCCTTTGTCTCTTGGGAAGTGGTTCGGCGGCTGGTGTTTGCACAAGAAAATGATCCAGAGAAATTTGCCTTTTTCTTTGCTGGATAATTTTGCGAAAATGGGCCATTACATTATCATTTAAAATGTCCACTGCTCTGCTGGCTACAGTTTTGTCAGGGTGATGCTTCTCAATAAAAGCCTGCACTTCGCTCCACTTATTGCAAATTGTTTTTATCTCAGCACCTGAAGCATCTACTACTACTTCCTCCTCCTCTCCTGAGTGCTCCTCCTGCATAACTTTCACTTGCTCACGTTGCAAATCAACAAGTTCTTCTGTGGTGAGTCCTTGCTTGTGGTCCTCCAGCAGCTCCACCACATCCTCCTCGTTGACTTCCAACTCCAAACTTTTTTGTCAATGCTTACAGTGTCGTAGTACTACAGCTGTCTCCTCCTCAAAGCCCTCAAAAACTCTATCAGCCACAGAAGCTGGCCCAAGTTTCTTCCAGGCAGACTGCAACGTGCGGTAAGAGACGTCGTTCCAGGCTTTATCGATGAGATTTATGCAGTGGAGGATATTGAAGTGATCCTTCCAAAAATCACGCAGGGTCAAATTCGTATCATTGATGACCTGGAAACACTTTGAGAAAAGAGCCTTGGTATATACGGGTGCTGGTCATATAATTAGAATATCATGAAAAAGTTGATTTATTTCAGTAATTCCATTCAAAAAGTGAAACTTGTATATTATATTCATTCATTACACACAGACTGATATATTTCAAGTGTTTTTTCTTTTAATTTTGATGATTATAACTGACAACCCCAAATTCAGTATCTCAGAAAATTAGAATATTGTGAAAAGGTTCAATATTGAAGACACCTGGTGCCGCACTCTAATCAGCTAATTAACTCAAAACCCCTGCAAAGGCCTTTAAATGGTCTCTCAGTCTCGTTCCGTAGGCGACACAATCATGGGGAAGACTGCTGACTTGACAGTTGTCCAAAAGACGACCATTGACACCTTGCACAAGGAGGGCAAGACACAAAAGGTCATTGCTAAAGGGGCTGGCTGTTCACAGCTCTGTGTCCAAGCACATTAATAGAGAGGCGAAGGGAAGGAAAAGATGTGGTAGGAAAAAGTGTACAAGCAATAGGGATAACCGCACCCTGGAGAGGATTGTGAAACAAAACCCATTCACAAAGAGTGGACTGCAGCTGGAGTCAGTGCTTCAAGAACCACCACGCACAGATGTATGCAAGACATGGGTTTCAGCTGTCGCATTCCTTGTGTCAAGCCACTCTTGAACAAGAGACAGCGTCAGAAGCGTCTCGCCTGGGCTAAAGACAAAAAGGACTGGACTGCTGCTGAGTGGTCCAACGTTATGTTCTCTGATGAAAGTAAATTTTGCATTTCCTTTGGAAATCAAGGTCCAGAGTCTGGAGGAAGAGAGGAGAGGCACAGAATCCATGTTGCTTGAGGTCCAGTGTAAAGTTTCCACAGTCAGTGATGGTTTGGGGTGCCATGTCATCTGCTGGTGTTGGTCTACTGTGTTTTCTGAGGTCCAAGGTCAACGTAGCCGTCTACCAGGAAGTTTTAGAGCACTTCACGCTTCCTGCTGCTGACCAACTTTATGGAGATGCAGATTTCATTTTCCAACAGGACTTGGCACCTGCACACAGTGCCAAAGCTACCAGTACCTGGTTTAAGGACCATGGTATCCCTGTTCTTAATTGGCCAGCAAAGTCGCCTGACCTTAACCCCATAGGAAATCTATGGGGTATTGTGAAGAGGAAGATGCGGTACGCCAGACCCAACAATGCAGAAGAGCTGAAGGCCACTGTCAGAGCAACCTGGACTCTCATAACACCTGAGCAGTGCCACAGACTGATCGACTCCATGCCACGCCACATTGCTGCAGTAATTCAGGCAAAAGGAGCCCCAAAGAAGTATTGAGTGCTGTACATGCTCATACTTTTCATGTTCATACTTTTCAGTTGGCCAACATTTCTAAAAATCCTTTTTTTTGTATTGGTCTTAAGTAATATTCTAATTTTCTGAGATACTGAATTTGGGATTTTCATTAGTTGTCAGTTATAATCATTAAAATTAAAAGAAATAAACATTTGAAATATAAGTGTGTGTAATGAATGAATATAATATACAAGTTTCACTTTTTGAATGGAATTACTGAAATACATCAACTTTTTCATGATATTCTAATTATATGACCAGCACCTCTAACTTCTTGAAGTTAGAAATTATTTGCTGGTCCATTGGCTGGATGAGAGGTGTGGTGTTAGGAGGCAGAAATTTGATTCTGATAAAATCGTATTCACTATCAAGGTCTTCTTCAATATTTGGAGGATGGGCAGGAGCGTTGTCCATAACCAGCAGACACTTAAGGGGCAACTTCTTTTCCTCAAGATGTTTCTTCATAGCAGGTGCACAAACTTCATTCAACCACTCCCTAAAAATTATTCTGGTAACCCAAGCCTTGCTATTTGTTCTCCACATTACAGGAAGTTTACTTTTCATCACTTTATTGTGATTAAAAACGCGCAGATTTTCAGAGTGGTACACTAAAAGAGGCTTCATTTTAAAATCCCCACTTGCATTAGCACACAATAAAAGCCTGGTTTGTAGCCAGGCAGTGACTTTTCCTCTTGGGTTATGTAGGTCCTTTTTGGCACCCCCCCCCCCCCCCCCCCCCCAAAAAAAAAGTCCTGTTTCATCACAATTAAAAACTTGATGCGGAACGTAACCTTCAGAGTTGATAAACTTTTCTCAAATTCCTCCACATATTTATCTGCTGCTTTTTTGTCCGAACTTGCTGCCTCTCCGTGCCTAACAACGCTATGAATTCCAGTTCGTCGTTGAAATTTATCGAACCAGCCTCTACTTTCTTTAAATTCGTCAACGCTAGCAGCACTTGTACTTGGTTGTTTCGCCGATAAATCAGCATGCAAACGTTAAGCCTTCTCGCGTATTATAGCCTCGCTGATACTACCTCCCTGAAGCTGTTTTTCATTAATCCAAACTAACAGTAATTTTTCCACTTCTTCTAACACTTGAGACCTTTTTTCGTTAACATAGTCACTCCTTTAGCCACATCAGCTTTCTTCAGCACATCTTTGTTCTTTAAGATAGTACAGATTGTCTATTTAGCCACGTCGTACTGCTTGGCGAGATCAGAAACACGAACGCCACGTTCATGTTTAACTATTATTTCCTTCTTCGTTTCAACAGTAATACGTTTAGGCTTCTTAACAGGAGCCATAATGAGGGTTAATTTAATGCAAAAAAGGAATCGTATCAACACAACACAATGACGAACAATGTTCACAGTGCGCCACCTTGAGTACAATTGATGCTGTCTCACATGGTGCGGAAGCCCGCCAGTTTGTGCGTTCGTGCATCGAAGATGGAATCAAAGCAAAATTTGTTCGGAAATGGTGTTCGTAGCCCGATTTTGTTCGTGAATAGGGACATTCGTGACCCAAGGTTTGACTGTAATTCTAAAAGGTATGTGGTATACAAACAAAAAATGCAGCACATTTATCAAAAGAACACCCAGAATGAAGCGTGGTGGTGACAGCATCGTCCTTTGGGGCTGCTTCAGTCAGAACTGGACATTTTTAATCAAGGTGCAGGGACTCGTGAATAGTTCCAGATACCAGTCGATTTTGGTGCAAAACCTTCAGGCGTCTGCTAGAAGGTGGAAGATAAAGAGGAATTTCACCTTTCAGCATGATAATTACCTGAAGCATCCAGCCAAATCAACCAAGGAATGGCCACTGAAAAAGATCCACATTAGGCTCTGGCCGGGCCATTCTGAAGACCTGAAATCCAGTTGAAAATCTGTGGGGTGGGGTGGGGTGGCCTGATGAGGGCCATGCATAGGAGATGTAATTTGACAGCTCTAGAACATTTTTGTAAGAAAGAGTGGGAAAATATTGCCAAGTCAAGCTGTAGAAAGCTGATGGACACCTTATCCGAAAATACTGGGTGCACAATGCTACCATGTGTAGTTCTGGTAGATGCTAAATTGCACTTTGTTGCCGGGTACCTATATTGTGCAATGACACAGTATTTATCAAAGTATCTATCTTTCTATCTAATAAAAAGGTGCTTCAACAAAGTAATTTTGCTTTATTTGTACAGGTTGCAATTTTAAAGTTGTGATGTGGATTCCCCCCCCCCCCCCCCCTTTTACATTGCTTTTTTTTTCTTTCTTTAAATCACAATTTCTTCTTTATTTACATGAACATCATGTAGAGTTTTCATATCCGCTGTATGTTTTCGGAGAGTGACTAATCCGATAAATAACATTTTACTGAACTGTACAGTGCTCTGGTTCACCAAGACAAGAGTTGTTCGGTCATTACTGTACATGTTCTTTTCACTTCCTTTGAATAGGAACAGGTGGACACAGCAGTGAAAACTCTGCTGGAGCTGAAGGGCCAGTACAAAGCTCTCACTGGACAGGAGTACAAGCCAGCAAGTGCTGCAGGAGGAACAGGGAACACGGGATCAGAGGACAAGAGCCGCAAGGAGCGCGAGAACACGTCTGAGAAACGAGGAGGAGGCCACAAGCCACAGAAAGGAGGAGACAAACCTCAGAGTCAGGAGAGTGGGGCAGGAGGAGCAGGAGACAGTCAGGGGCCAAAGAAACAGACACGGTATGACCCCTATAAACCTACATGCGCTAAGTGGTGATTTTGTGGGGTTCCATCCATCCATTCTTCATATCTATATGCATTGTCACTTTTACTTCTGTTCATTCCCTTTTCTTTCCTTTTCTCATGTTCACTCTATACCAGGGCTTTTCAAAGTGTGGGGCGCGCCTCCCCTGGGGGGCGCCAGAGTTCTTTGGGGGGGCGCAACGTGAGGAAACATGAACTAGAATAAGTTACTATTGCGGACATTTAGCGAACTTCAGCTAGCCTTTGCCAGAGACAAAATGGATCGATTTTTAGTACCTAAAGCTACAGTGAGTGAGGAGACAGAGTCTGGGCCAAGCAAAAAAACCAGACCCTCCAGGATTTCGCGATGTTGCGATTTGCAACTTCAACCCAAATTCAACCAATCCCCGCGAATTCAGGGCGGTGTTGCAATTATATCCAATCACCGCAATCTTCCCGCAAATTTGACCAATCGTTGGCGTCGTCTTGAGGTGACGTCGACAAACTACCTTCCGCCTTACTTCCGCGTATACGTTCAAGAGAAGCAGCATGCGCGCAGTGTTGCCAGATTGGGCGGTTTCAAGTGCATTTTGGCGGGTTTTGAACATATTTTGGACTGGAAAACGTCAGCAGTATCTGGCAACATTGCATGATGTGTGAGTCAGTGTTTATATAGGCTTAAATTCTGTTACTGAAAGTGTGTTATGTTTACAGTGAAGGACTGTGTGCACTTTACATTATTTTTTACTTAATACAAGAAATTAATGGATGCCAACATTTTTGCCAAAATGGTATTTTATTTTCCATTGTTTAGGCAGCTTCAGCATCATGCTGTGAGATTCTGTTCAAATTTTTTTTTTTCTTCTATGAAGCCTGAGCCATTTATTTTATTAGTTTATAATTATTGTTTAATTTAGTCTTCAGGAGAGACTGCCTGCACACAGTACTAGTATTAAGTGTTTTTTTTTTTTTTTTTTCTTACATGAAAGCTGGGGCGGCACGGTGGTGTAGTGGTTAGCGCTGTCGCTGCACAGCAAGAAGGTCCGGGTTCGAGCCCCGTGGCCGGCGAGGGCCTTTCTGTGTGGAGTTTGCATGTTCTCCCTGTGTCCGCGTGGGTTTCCTCTGGGTACTCCGGTTTCCCCCACAGTCCAAAGACATGCAGGTTAGGTTAACTGGTGACTCTAAATTGACCGTAGTTGTGAATGTGAGTGTGAATGGGTGTCTGTGTCAGCCCTGTGATGACCTGGCGACTTGTCCAGGGTGTACCCCGCCTTTCGCCCGTAGTCAGCTGGGATAGGCTCCAGCTTGCGCGACCCTGTAGAACAGGATAAAGCGGCTAGAGATGATGAGATGAGATGAGACATGAAAGCTGAGGCATTTATATTATATTTTAAGGTAACTTCATGTTGTGCTGTGAGGTTCTGTGCACTTTAACTTTAGAACCAACAGGTGCATTTGGATAAGTAAAGGCTATTTTTCTGCATTTTTGTAGTCCTGGTAATCTTTTATATTGGTAAAGTTGTTTATAGGATCATTTCTCAGTGTCTTTGTTTTTTTTTTTTTAATCAATAGTTTTTCGGTAATAACTTTATTTAACATATCACTCAATTTTAATCACAAAAAGAGAAAATCGCAACAATTTCTCGCAACTTTCACTTCCTCCCACAATGTAATCGCAACAAAAACCTAAAAAACACCGCAACTTTCATCGCAATTTTTTGGAAAACCCCCCGCAATATCAGACATTTTAGCCCACAACAATCACAAAAAAGGCCTGCGAAATCCTGGGGGGACTGAAAAAAGAAGGAAGTATGGCCACGATTATTTAAAGTTTGGATTTTCATGGACTGGATCTGAAGATGCTCCACTGCCACAGTGTGTTGTCTGCCAAGAGGTGCTAGCTAACGATGCTATGAGATGTTTAAAATGTGTAAAAGAAAAAAATGTGTACAACAACCTTTTTTTTTTTTTTTTTTTTTTTTTTAAATACGAATGGAACATTAAGTATAGCAACAACAAAAATTGTGGGGGGGCGCTGTTGTTTATTTGCTCTCTGAGGGGGGGCTGACTCTCCCACACTTTGAAAACCCCTGCTCTATACAATACTGTGCATCCCTGTTCATCTTGTCGCTGTTGACACAGTTTGCACTGCACTCCCATTTTAATTCCACTCAGGTCTGCTGCTGATGCTTACAATGTTTACGTCCCAAAGCACTACCACATCGCACTCTTGCTTTTTTTTTTTTTTAATATATGCATTTACATTTGTTTCATTTATATTGTTAAATTACTTTTAGTATATTTGGAGCACTCTGTGCTGCTATAATCGGTGAATTTCCCTCTGGCGTGAATAACGCGATCGATCTGTTATTTTCTGTGATCATAATAAATCGCACAGTAGATCTTAAGGTTTGTTAATGGAGGCTTGAGAAAGTTTGGACGTTGTTGCAGTACTGCCATAACTGGTTATAACCTCCAAGACTAAATCTCGATTGCTGCATTCATATCTGACACTTCAGTTCAGATTATGTGCTATGGTCGAGGACATTTGTCAGGATTATACAGTATATAAATAATGAAATCACTATGAGGGCAAGATTAGTATTGGGGAAGCTTCTTGGTGTGTCCAAATGCTCATGAGGGTCATATTAAGTCATCTTGGTAATATAGTTTTTTTGGGGGGGGGCTTAACAATGTACAGACTTAGTGATATAACCAACCACCTAACATTTTATATAACAGTTAGTTCCAGTCTACTAATTTGGTCAAGCAGTGTTCCAACAGTTCCTAGGCCGTTATTAAAAAATGTTCTGTTTCCAGTCCACCGGCCGGTTGAGTGCCATTTGTGCGGTTGACAATTTTTTTTTTAACGCCGGTTTTTCGACATTTTTTTTCGGGTTCGTAAATCTAAAATCGAACTTGACATTTACGCATTCCCAGGGCTTTCCACTAAGGCTCATACTAGCCAGCTATGACAAATAAGTAGCCGGGGGGGAGTAAACACAAAATAAACTCCTGTGCACGCAGCTCCCAGGGTTAAATGTATTTTCCACAGACCATTTATTTATTCACTTTACTCAAATACAAAGTAAAATGGCAGTAAATCTTCTTTCTTTTCTTGCGTATTGCATCATGAGGCGTTCCTGGCTTGTAAATCTCTTATTTTCGGTGCATGACACATTCACGCAGCTGAGCATGCTATGAATTAACAATGACAGCGGTCTGCAGTGGGGCTACACAATTACACACTCAGCCAACATTTCTCCATTTGTGTATGAAAATACACTCCAACCACTCAGTTTGGGTTCATTTACAACCAACGGTGTCTTTTGATGCCAGCACGTAATTGAACGAGAGAAGACTGGTTTACCGGAGACAAAATAAGCGTCATCTCTGCTTCTGTTCCCTCCGACGGCCCCGACACACTACTGCCTCCGCCGAGTGCGCGCACTCTGAACTGAATCAGCTCTGCGCATGCGCCGTGCGGCACAAAAAAATGGCAGCCACCATGAAGGAAGGAGATTCGGAGTTTTCAAACATTTGCTTAAGGCCAAGTTTACATTAGACTGTATCTGTCTCGTTTTCTTCGCGGATGCACTGTCCGTTTACATTAAAATGCCTGGAAACGCCGGGAAACGGGAATCCGCCAGGGTCCACGTATTCAATCCAGATCGTGTGTGGTCCGGTGCTGTGTAAACATTGAGAATACGTGGATACGTTGTGCTGAGCTCTAGCTGGCGTCGTCATTGGACAACGTCACTGTGACATCCACCTTCCTGATTCGCTGGCGTTGGTCATGTGACGCGACTGCTGAAAAACGGCGCAGACGTCCGCCTTGTATCACCTTTCATTAAAGAGTATAAAAGTATGAAAATACTGCAAATACTGATGCAAATACTGCCCATTGTGTAGTTATGATTGTCTTTAGGCTTGCCATCCTTCCACTTGCAAGTGGTAAGTGACTTGCACACAGCGGCTCAGTCCCGAATCACTGCTCGTGCACTACACTCGCACGCTCTGTGAGCTGCACAGGGCCGGAGTGCGCACCCTCCAGAGGGCACTCGCTGTTCAGGGCGGAGTGATTTGGAGCGCAGCCGCTGAGGAGGAAGCGATGAGCCGCACTGACACATTTCAACTTGCGTGCCGAATTAGTCATGTGATTAGCGTATCCGTGTATTGGCGTTGCTGTGTGCGTGCGAATCGTGTATTGGCGTTGCTGTGTGCACGCTAATCGTTTTTAAAAACGTTAATCTGATGATCCGCTGATACGGTCTAATGTAAACCCCACCTAAGTGTGAAATCGCAAAATGGTATTTTAGCGAACAACAAAATGGTAAAGATTCAGAAAAACAAATCATTCAGTGATCATTTTAATAGTGTAATTTCATCCGAACTAGGCCTAACGGTCGATTTAGAACTACAAAAAGTCCGTGTGTCGGACATTTTAAGTACCTTTGTAAAAGTTTTGCAAATGTTGCAGTCAGCATTTAAAATGCTAACTTAAAGTTTTTGTACAAGTTTCAGTTGATTAAACTGTCATTTTATTAAATGTGTCTGCTTTTGTAATAAAAAAAGTACTGAAAGAAAAAGCAAACACAGCATTGCGATTTCTTATCCATCCATATATATTAAAAAATAATTTAAAAAAAATAAATAAATCCCTCCCTCCCAACTGAATTTTTTTTGCTCACCCGGTGGACAGGAAACGGATTTTTTTTTTTTTTTAAGGATGGCCCTATATTTCCTATAACCACACTGGGACACTGTACGGTGTATCACTCTGCTCATCTGTGTCCAAAATGTCACTTGGTCGATTTTAATTTCTTGTTCATAGAACTGTTGTATAAAAGCTATAGCACAGTAGCAGTTGTGTGATTTTATTTAAATAATATCGGCTGGCGTTGAGTGGTATATCGGATATAGTCCCTTCAGCTAGCATGATATTGAACGAGTCAAAGACGAGTTCAATATCATACTCGCTGAATGGACTATATCTGATGTACCACAAAAAAAAGCCAGCCGTTGTTGTTGTTGTACATTACACATCCAAAATTCTCTCAACCTTCCTCGTTTAATGACGCAAACCTGGCGGCTATGTTTGTTTTTACAAATTGTCACACTTGCTCACTAGCGCGGAAGTTTTACATGTAATACGTATCTTATGGTATTTTCAGTTCACTGCAGCAATTTCCTGTGGGCACATGCGCTGCAGAAAACTCTCATCGCATCAGCTCCAACGTGTGATGTTATGTCTTGACAACCGTGCAGTATCGTAAACCATATTCAATGCTCATTCTCTATTGGGTAGAGAGACGTAATACACACAGGATAAGCAATATGCTAACAATATTGCATGCTATGAAACCCACTAGAAGGGAAGAGAATACATGTTTTTATTCCATGGAAAAAGTGTCCTGTGTGTACTGTATAAGAATACTGAATATCTGATTACCTGCAGCAAATCACAGCCATGCCGATGTTCAGTATAACCGCACAATTGTAAGTGCAATATTGCTTTTTAACAGTTCTGTAAACAAGAAATGAATGAGTATATTCAGTTTGTCACCCTATGCTCCACCTAGGGAGTCTACTACAAGAATAAGTAAGTAAAGTCAATATATTCAGTACAACTGTACTCTCGATGAGTTGCACGGTCACCCAATCATATTGCTAATATCGCAACCTCTTCCCCAGTATAATCAAGTATCTCGATCGTAATTAAATGAATCTTACGGATTTTTAAAAAAATATATTTGTAGCTTAATAACCGTACTATAAAATGGCATTGAGAAAAGGGATTTATTATGTTACGACTTTGGGGGGGGGAATCACATATTTTTAATAAAGGCACTAAAATCTTTGTGTAACACGTTATTCACGGCGACATGGATATAAGAACAATTGTGCAAAAGTTGCATCTCGCTGAATATGAAAGGAAAACTTGGAATAAACAGCATTTACAAAAGTTGTTATACAATAAAGACATGTTTTATGAGCATTGGTTTTTCTTTTTAATAATTTCTTCCAATGAAACATGATGCCACTGTGGCATGTAGTGCCTTCAGAAAATACTGTAAAAAATCAAAACCGAAGTGTCGATCCTAAAATTGAAAATTTAATAAAACGTTTGTTTGCCGATCTGATGGGCTATATCCGAAACCTTAAAAAGCAAAATATGAAACTTTTTTGCACTCCGCCTCCGTACGAGGAAAAAATATAATTCAGGAACACTTTTTGCAATATTAAAAGTGCACAGGATAATCTAAGTTTGCCTGGGGAAATGAGAAAATAAATTCACAAACTTGCATATTGGAGTACTTGCTCTGATACCTGTGCTTTGGGCTTGTGTTTGTCCAACATCGCTCAGATTTTCAGCCGTTTTTCAATCGTCTAATGCTCGATAATCAAGTTTGAACGACATGGAAACACTTTCTGCCATAATTGCCATGTTTACGAACCATAAAGAGCGTTACAATGAGATTAAGCAAGGAAATTCACTCCAACAATGTCTAAAATCTCGCTCGGTGTTTTGCTTCTTCTTCAAGAACTTTGTTCGTGAATGGATAATGTGCAATTGCCTATAGTCTTAGGGGATTCAATACATAGAACAAGTGTGTTATGTCATAGTTGTTTAAAAATAGTTTGGCTTGAGGCAGCCACGTTTAACAAACAGCTCATGGATATAACAAAAGCTGAATCGCCGCCAATTTCCTGTAAACAAGCCGCACAAAAAAGAAAAAGAAGCGAGAGATGAAGAATATTACCTTAATCATGAGGAAAAAATCGAATAAGTCAAGAAGTGACGTTGAGAAAAGTGGGAAATGTCAAAGCAGCCGCCACGAACCAGACACGGTTTGAAGAAATGTGGCCTCAGAGAGAAGGTAGAAGAAAAACTGCCCAAGAAGAAAACGAGAAGGGAAGAAAAGTTTAACAAGCAGACCAGAGAAAGCGTAAGAAAATACAAAGAACGAAGGCAACGTGAACAAGCTGAGAAACGATTGGTTCAAAGGAGATGTGGACTGGGGATTTCCAAATCAGACCTCAAAAAAAGTGCCATTGTTGGCAGGAAGTTTTCCTTTGACTATGCTTTGCAAAAAAAAAAAAAAACATATCGTCCAGATTCTTGTGAACAGAAGAAGTCTATCACTACGTTCACACTGCAGGCTGAAGTGACTCAAATCCGATTTTTTTCGCCCATATGTGACCTGTATCCGATCTTTTATTGACAATATGAACGACACAGATCCGTTTTTTTTTTTGTTTTTTTTTCAAATCCGACCCAGGCCGTTTGGATATGTGGTCCTAATTCCGATTCCTATCCGATCTTTTCATATGCGACTTCAGTCTGAACCGCCAGGTCGCATTCATCCGACTTGCACGTCATCAACAAGCCACAAACGTCACTATTCTGCGCTGAAGTAGGCGGCGGGTCTCTCAAAAAAAGTTACAACAACATGGCTTTGATGTTCCTTTGAACGGAGGTTGCAGTCACTACCCCGCAGAACGCCTGAGCCAAAACCCTTGCCCTCAACCTCCTCCTTAATATCAGGCTATTGTGCATGTTCTGGCTTCGTCGCAACAACTGCATCATCGCCAGGTACTCCATGCTGGCTACTGTCATACACAGGAAACTTTAGGTTACTTCCGTAAACACTGGCCATGCTCACTGCGTGTGACATCGTCGTATCCTGCAATGCGCATGCGGAACGCTTTTAGGTCGCTTTTCGTTCATACTGAGGATCACATACAAGTCGCATATATTTGTTAATGTGAACGACCTCACAAAAAAATCGGAATTGAGCATTAAGCCTTGCAGTGTGAACGTAGTGTTTGTCATGTGTACACTCAAGCACAGTGAAATTCCTCTTCTGTATTTAACCCATCTGAAGCAGTGAACACACCCATACAAGTGAGCAATGAGCACACACACACACCTGGAGCAGTGAGCAGCTATATTACAGCAGTTGGGGATTAGGTGCCTTGATCAAGGGCACTTCAGCCATGATACGGTGTCTGTATCAACAGTCCCAGAATGCAGAAAATTCTCTCCAGCTGCAGTGTCTTGATAACACCAGAAGGAAAAAGAGGTGAAGACACTAAAGACTCTTACATCCAACATATCGTCAGGAATAAGCAAGGTAAAACAGTCCAGCTTGAGCAAACAAAGAGCTACGATGAGCGCTTTTAAATCTCTTAAATTTAGTGATCGTGTAAAATAGCCTAGAGCCAAGAAATCTTTAGGAAAATTACTTTACTTAACCTCACTGAACAAAGCATAAGCTAAGCTATAAAAACACGAGGTTTTAAAAAGTGACCAAGCGAGTTGGCTGTACAGGGCCTTGCAAAAGTATTCATCCCCCTTGGTGTTTGCCCCGTTTTGTCGCATTACAAGCTGGAATCAAAATGGATTTTGGGGGGGTTAGCACCATTTGATTTACACAACATGCCTACCACTTTAAAGGTGCACATTGTGGTTTTTTTTTTTAAGTTGTGACACAAGATGAAAAAACAGAAATCTGGAGTGTGCACAAGTGTTCACCCCCTTTCGTATGAAACCCCTAAATAAGAGCTGGTCCATCCAGTTCACTTCATAAGTCCCATAATTAGTTGATTAAGATCCACCTGTGTGCAATCAATTTGTCACATGATGTCTGTATAAATCAACCTGTTCTGGAAGGACCCTGACTCTGCAACACAACTAAGCAAGCAACATGAAAACCAAGGAGCACTCCAAACAGGTCAGAGACAAAGTTGTGGAGAAGTATAGATCAGGGTTGGGTTATTTTAAAAAAATAAATCCCAAACTTGGAATATCCCAGGGAGCACCATTAAAGCCATTATAGCAAAATGGAAAGAATATGGCACCACTAAAAACCTGACGAGAAGGCCGCCCACCAAAACTCACAGACCGGGCAAGGAGGGCATTAATCAGAGATGCAACAAAGACACCAACGATAACGCTGAGGGAGCTGCAAAGATCCACAGTGGAGATGGGAGTATCTGTCCATAGGACCACTTTAAGCCATACACTCCACAGAGTGGGCCTTTATGAAAAAGTGGCCAGAAAAGTCTCTCATCTCATCTCATTATCTCTAGCCGCTTTATCCTTCTACAGGGTCGCAGGCAAGCTGGAGCCTATCCCAGCTGACTACGGGCGAAAGGCGGGGTACACCCTGGACAAGTCGCCAGGTCATCACAGGGCTGACACATAGACACAGACAACCATTCACACTCGCATTCACACCTACGGTCAATTTAGAGTCACCAGTTAACCTAACCTGCATGTCTTTGGACTGTGGGAGAAACCGGAGCACCCGGAGGAAACCCACGCGGACACTGGGAGAACATGCAAACTCCACACAGAAAGGCCCTCGCCGGCCCCGGGGCTCGAACCCAGGACCTTCTTGCTGTGAGGCGACAGCGCTAACCACTACACCACCGTGCCGCCGCCAGAAAAGTCATTGTTTAAAAAAAAAAATCACGTTTGGAGTTTGCCCAACAGCATGTGGCAGACTCCCCAAACACATGGAAGAAGATTCTCTGGCCAAATGAGACAAAAATTTAACTTTTTGGCCATCATGGGAAATGCCATGTGTGGTGCAAACCCAACACCCTAAGAACACCATCCCTACAGTGAAGCATGGTGGTGGCATCATCATGCTGTGGGGATATTTTTCATCTGCAGGGACAGGAAAGCTGGATGGCACTAAATACAGGGCAGTTCTGGAGGAAAACCTGTTTGAGTCAGCCAGAGGTTTAAGACTGGGACGAAGGTTCACATTCCAGCAGTACAATGACCCTAAACATACTGCTAAAGCTACACTGGAGTGATTTAAAGGGAAACATTTTAAATGTCTTGGAATGGCCTAATCAAAGCCCAGACCTCAATCCAATTGAGAATCCGTGGCATAACTTGAAGATTGCTGTACACCAACACAACCCATCTAACTTGGAGTTGTAGCAGTTTTGCCTTGAGGAATGGGCAAAAATCCCAGTGGGTAGATGTGCTAAGCTAATAGAGACATACCCCAAGAGACTTGCAGCTGTAATTGTAGCAAAAGGTGGCTCTATAAAGTATTGACTTGGGGGGGGGGGAATACTTATGCACACTCCAGGTTTCTGTGTTTTTTTTTTCACCTTATTGTTTGTGTCGTCATTTAAAAAAATGTGCACCTTTTAAAGTGGTAGGCATGTTGTGTAAATCAAATGGTGCTAACCCCCCAAAAAATCCATTTTAATTCCAGCTTGTAATGCAACAAAATGGGGCAAACATCAAGGGGGATGAATACTTTTGCAAGGCCCTGTACATGAAGCACAAAGTTTTTGGAAAGCTCCTCAGAAAGAGCATGACAAGAAGATATTTAATTACTGGTGAAGTACAGCTAGCCGGCCAACTGGAGACAAGAACAACATTAACGCGTTGGTAAAAATGAATATATCAAACGTGCCAAGCATGCCCTTGAAAAGATGCAGATGGAGGCTTTTCAAGTGTTTAAAGAACTCCACCCTGAGGTAACAGTTGAGCAAAGGAAGTTTTGAAAGCCTGAAGGGGTGTTTTTTGTAAAGCAGGCTAAAGAGAGAGACAGGAAATTGTGTCTTTTGTTGAAAGCAGATTGAGGCCAAGATCATTTTTGGCACATGCCTTAAATTCAGGAAAGGGATTTTGAAAAACCGGCGTGGCAATGACTCTATCATCTGGAAATCCCTCACAGATGTTGTATAGAAGGCACTTTGTTTTAAGCAATACAGCAGCATCTACTACAGCATTAAGCGCTTGAAGTGCGAGTGTGATTTCCTGTGGCATTGACTGATTTAGAAGAGCTGCCTGAGGAAAATTCACAAGAGGGGACTGTTCATTGGTCGCACTATGAATATATACCAGCAGGCAACTTTCTTTCCGATTGGTCAGGAATATGTGATGATAGCCTTAAAGTGCATATTCTGGACCAATTTGGGTTTTGGGGGTTTTTTTTTTGTTTTGTTTTTTTGCTTGTTTTTTAAATATGAAAGTATGTCCCTTTACACACTCATCCAGAAGGGTAATTTTGCACAAGGCTATCTGTCTACAGCAGAAAAAAATAAAATTAAAAAAACGCGTCTGGAAAAATCTCAAATGAGTCTGGAGCCAGATTCGTGACGTCACCTGCGGAAGCGCCAGCAGGCTGTGTGAGCTTTGCATGGTTTCAGTGCACAGCCTGTGTAGACCAAGCGCTCCCATTTCTCTCTCATTGTCCGGTCTTTTGGAAAACGATGAGTACTAATCCCATCAAGATTGGTGTTGCTACACCCTCCTATGATGCATCTGTTAACCATTTTAATAATTACGCGATAGCGTTGAAGAAATTTGCAGAAAACCACCAGGTCATTTTCTCATAAACAAACCAGCGCTGACGTAGGATTCAGAGGGAGGCGTCCCACAGATGACGTCACGAAAATCAATGTTTCCTGGGAAATTAAAATGCCAAGTTTTTTCAGAGGCGGACCAATTCGCCTCAAATGGCTTGATTTCAACTGAATTTTTCTGGTATTGCGCAAGGTAAAAAAAAATTGCAGAGAATGCAGAATGTTACAGATATTTGATGAAAGCTTAATATAAAATAGGAGAATTACATTGATCTTGTTCCTGAATTTACCTGTGATATGCACTTTAATGCCAAGGGAGACCTCACCTCGTAAGCAGTTTCCTTATTTTAAAGAGTTACTTCAGGACTACCCTTCCTACTCATTATGGCAAAAAGATCAGCTAGATGGCCTCCTAGAAAACCTGCCCGTTGGTCATGCAGTATGTGTGCATGATTATTCTGAAAGTTATTCACACTGACAGCAAGATGAGATACTTTGACAAAGTATTGCTTCATGTCGCAATCCTCTATTGCCACACAGTGGAAGCCTTTGATGATGAAGGTAGCTCAGAGGAAGAACCCAACATCATAAAAGAACATCTTTCGTAATCTCAGATGATGCAGTGCAAGATCAAGACGGTGTACATAACATGAAACAACTTGTCCAGGGATACTTGAGCCATTTCAACTATGAAGTTTAAAAAAATAAATAAATGCATGAGTTCAGATGGTTGTGCTCCTCAGTATAAATCAAGGCACTGTATTGGTGATCTCTCTTGCTCACTTGCTGATTTTAGCTGTGCTATTCAAAGAAATTACTTTGAAACCTCCCATGCAAAAGGAGAGCAAGATGCAGCTCGCTCTTGTGTGAAGCAAAAGATTAGCCAGGCTGTCCTAAACAGAACTCCCACCATAAACGGCATAAAAGCCATGCAAGAATACCTGGAGGTCAATTTCACGCAGCACACTTCAAGCTTTGCAGCCAGAGCTAACGCAGTGCACCTCAAACGAAGAGTATTCTTCTCCATACCATCGGAGAGGGAAGGAAGTTCAAAGAGGTGAAGGATATTAGGCAATGGCACTGCATAAAGTCTTTAGCCCAGCAAGAAAAGGTGAAGATACCCATAATGTTTCTGCATGAGCTGCTTTGCCGATGATTAAACTCGTTGTACAAACAAGGCATGGCAGGAAGAGATCAACATTGAAAGAGCTGGCTCTGTAGCAACAACTAGGTGAACCAGAGAGGAAAACGCACTTGACTATGACACAACGGTTCATATAGCTGACCTTGCAATAAAGGGAAGTACAGTGGCCATTGCAGCAGTAGATGATGATCCCATGTACAACTTCTACCTTTTGAAGGTCAAATCTTAAGGGGTGTAAGAACCTGAAACTGACTACATTGATTAGCCAGGCTAATCAATGAATTTAATCAATGAATTAATGAATTTACAGCATTAAAAGGCCAGAAAGTTCTTGGGGGCAATTTCTACCTGAGCGACAGCATGCATAACATGACATGACATGACATTTGCTCTTGACAAAAAGCACACTGCTGTCTACGCCGGCACAGTCTGCCACACCTATGGCGAGCTGACTGTTAAGGGGTAGAAAAGCTATTTTTAAACTTCCTTGAAGAGAAAATGAAAGAATATGAGTCTCTCTATAAGCTGGACACAAGTTTTCTTGGTAAACATATATACACTATATTGCCAAAAGTATTCGCTCAACTGCCTTGACTCACGTACGAGCTTAAGTGACATCCCATTCCTAATCCATAGGGTTCGATATGATGTCGGTCCACCCTTTGCAGCTAGAACAGCTTCAACTCTTCTGGGAAGGCTGTCCACAAGGTTTAGGAGTGTGTTTATGGGAATTTTTGACCATTATTCCAGAAGCGCATTTGTGAGGTCACACTGATGTTGGACGAGAAGGCCTGGCTCTCAGTCTCCGCTCTAATTCATCCCAAAGGTGTTCTATCGGGTTGAGGTCGGGACTCTGTGCAGGCCAATCAAGTTCATCCACACCAGACTCTGTCATCCATGTCTTTATGGACCTTGCTTTGTGCACTGGTGCACAGTCATGTTGGAAGAGGAAGGGGCCAGCTCCAAACTGTAAAAACAGTCTTCATGCCTAGGTGCTTGATTTTATTATACACCTGTGGCCATGGAAGTGATTGGAACACCTGATTCCGATCATTTGGATGGGTGAGCAAATACTTTTGGCAATATAGTGTGTGTGTGTGTGTGTGTGTGTGTGTACCCTTTTTTTTTTTTCTTTTTTTTTTTTTAAACTGTTATATAAAATCTGCAAAAGCTGCCCTGCTTTCAAAGCATTATGGGTAAAACCTAAAGTTTTCTAGAATTAGCCAAATTTTGCAAATATTTTAATTTGTCCAAAAGACACGTCAATTACATGTAATTCCTCAGTAATAAAAGCACAAAAGAGATATGAATAAAGAGAGCAATGAGACGTCATTTTTATCCCTCGCTGGCCGAAAGGCCAGAAGGGGATTATGTTGTGGCAATGTCCGTCCCGGGAAGGGTGCTCACCTTCTGAAATCAACTCCTCTCTCTCAATTTTTGGAGGAATTTCACAAAACTTGACAGGATTCTTTGTTATATGTCGGTAATGCGCATATTGCATTTTCGTTCAATTCCGTTGCATTTTACAAGTTATGGCCTTATAGCATACACATATTTGCCAGCGGGGGATATTGTGCTCTCGGAGCACTCTTGTTTAAAGTAGTTGTCATAGTGTTGTGTAATGTATCAAATTAAAGAGTGTGAAGATCTGAATTGAAAACTTGCTTAATGTTGTCCAAAAAAAAAGTAATGAACATTTGAAAATCCAGTGGTTTTTAAATAAAATTTCCATTTCTGTCCGTTGCCCCAGTCACAAACCAGTAATCATTTTCCATTTCCATTCATGAGAGAAATTCAGAAATTTAACAGGCCAAAAATGAAGAGATTTCGGGTTTTGAGCATCAGGGTAAGAATTACAGATAAAGGCTCCTTCTTGTACATCACAATTATGCACCTAGAAGGCTTAAAAGTAATACATCAATGAAATTGGTGCATCCTTTGCCTTTAAACATAAAAGCCAGAGTTTAGCAGGTATGCTCATTTTAAATTGTGGACACCAAGCATGACTAATAATGGTGGTGCTCAAATGCGCTGTGTATAAGAGGATCACACTTTTTGTTAATTCTCTTCAAAACAGTATTACTGATATTTATACACCACCTCGTTTTTTCTCCATGGGATAAAAAAAAATAGGAAAAGCATTGATTGAGGGTTTTTTGTTTTTTTGTTTTTTTAGGAAGGATACAAAATTTTCCTCTGTGATCTGATCTTTCGCAGGCACTAGGCAGCAAAGCGTTCAGCCGATTTTATTGGAAAAATGAGTCAACGTGAGAGATTCGACCACTAGGTGAAAATCATGAGTTTTAAGCTGATTGAACCAACAGTGAGCGAGCTGGAAGCAACAGCAAAACACACAGACCAGTGACGAATATCACTAAATAAAAACCCAAGATGGCGGCACCCGTGAATTTGGCGTATTGCATCATACAACGTTAAATGCTTAAAGTAAAAGCTCATCACAACACGGCACAAAATTTAACAATATGTTCTGTAAATGTTATTTATTCTTGAATCAACACTGGTTGTATGTAGATGAAACTTTTTTTTTAAATGTCTTTTAAAGGCCAAACAAAACATGCTGTTCTCCCATGCAAACGTATGGGAGGTTTGTCAGTGCAGTGGCGTGCTGTCAAGCCTCCTAAAGAGCATTATGTTTCTGCCCTATGTAACACAAAATGTAGGGGTGATTTGTGCTACTCATCTCTTGCTTGTGCTATGTTAATTAGGAAGCTCACGTTTTCTTCCTTATTATGCTTTAGGTTAGGGCTTGAGGCAAGGAAAGAGGAAAATCTGGCTGAGTGGTACTCTCAGGTACTGTGCTCTGTGTTTTATATTCTATGTCATTTACAGATGGGTGTTCTCATGCAGAAATAAAATGTTTGACATCTACATGCTTAACTAGGTTCTGTTGTGTCTCCAGGTGATTACCAAGGCTGAGATGATTGAGTATTATGATGTTAGTGGTTGTTACGTGCTGAGGCCATGGTCCTATGCGATCTGGGAGAGTATTAAAGAATTCTTTGACTGGGAAATCAAGAAGCTCGGAGTGGAGAACTGCTATTTCCCCATGTTTGTTTCTCAAGCAGCTCTGGAGAAGGAGAAGACTCACATCGCTGACTTTGCTCCTGAGGTGTGGATCAGATTTCTAAAAGTCTGAAATTTCAGGAGGCATTTTAGAGAAAAAGTCCGACATTCTGACCTCTTCCTTGTCCAGGTTGCATGGGTGACGAGATCAGGGAAGACTGAACTTGCAGAGCCTATTGCTGTGCGTCCCACTAGTGAGACAGGTGAGGCACATGATCTAGTATACCATCAAACAGAACGCTTTGGTGTAGTGTTTTTCAGGGTTTTATTGTGGCTTTTTTCCCCCTCCCCAGTAATGTACCCTGCCTATGCTAAATGGGTCCAGTCTCACAGAGATCTGCCAATAAAGCTCAACCAGTGGTGTAATGTTGTGGTGAGTTGAAAGCACAATTGTTCCATTAAACATAAAAGCATGAAACATGTGAACACGCGTGTACTCATTTTAAATAAATGGCAGGAAAATCCACGATGAGTCTTTTAAAATGTTCTTCCGCCTGTGCAAGGATGCATCTCTCTCTGTGCTCGGTCTGGCTTTGACGACCAGATCACATTAAATTGCTTGAGGTTCAAATAGCGTCAAAACCGCTACCTTTTTTAGTTTACAATGCAGTTCAAACTTGAGTTAAATTCTGTTCAGTTAAAATATAATCAGGTGCATCAGGTATGATTTGTAGAAATGAAACTGGCTGAAATAGAGAATAGATTTGATGAAGTTAGGGGTGAACTACTCAAACACACAGGAGTATTAAACCGAGGAGTCAAGAAATACATTTCATGACCTTGGAATTATGATGTTCCCTCCGAGTTAATGCTATCAATATCTTGAATTAAGTATTTAAATGGGATGTTTTACGCAAAAAATTATTAATTAACAGTATAATAAACAGTGTTCCAGCTACCTTTTCAAAAGGGCAGGGTGCCCACAGTGATATCACAAGTGTTAACATGCCATAACCATTTTGGACATTTATTCTGTTGTATTGTTGTGATTGTAAGAAAGCAAGTTAGAAGTATTTTAGTACCAAGCTTATAAGTACAAAAATAACAAGTAGCAAAAACACTCAAAATTCATTTTGTTAGTGACCTGGATAAACGCATGCATCAGGGAATCCCACCAAAACCACTGGATCTTATGAGTTTTATTTTTTCCCCCAGCATCTGAGCTTGGAAATGTGTGAAGAAAAACTGAAACTGTCATGAATATTTTCTGTAAAATGCATTAGCAAATAATCCTTTTTTATATATATATATATATATATATATATATATATATATATATATATATATATATATATGTGCTGTCAAAAATGTCGCGTTATTAACGCGTTAACTTGATTCAATTTTAACGGCGATAATTTTTTTTTTTTTTTTTTTATCGCGAGATTAACGCTCTGTGACATGATGTAGGTTTTTCATAAGCTTTTGAAACTGCCAGGAACTTGGAACAAAGACTTTGCAAAAAAAAACCCGATAGCAGCTAGACTGTAATGCCCCGCACAGCCAGAGTCCTCTGCCCTCCCCAAAGAACCAGCGTGGGCAGGGCGCACTAGTAGAGATGGGATTTATGGCTCTTTGATGGGATCCGCATCTTTGTGATCCGTTCTTTGAAAAGAGCCGTTCAAAAGACTGGCTCATTTGGCTCTTTTTAAATATTCATTCAGTTTTAAGAAGACAGCGTCTAAAGAAGCCAGATCCCTCTGAACTGTAAACTCAATGCTATCCCAGAAATCCTTCCTGTAATATGCAAATTTGGCCGCCTCTGATTGGACAGCGCGACGCATCAACAGGCAGAAAGTGTAAAAGTACAAAATGTGTTAAGTGAGCTGAAACAGTAAAGATCAGATTCAATACAATATTTATCAATGAACAACTTAAACTTAATATAATAGTGTACTTTATATTATAATCAAGCATGTCAAGCCTACGGTCACTGTGTAACCTGTCTCTCTGATTAGAGACTAACTCAAACAGTAGATCATTTCACTCATGGTTCTCTTGCTAGCCCCGCTCCGGTGTTCGGCTTAGGTTTCACTTTGCAGTGGCTGTGTCAAGACGTGTTATGCTTTGCAATAAAAAAAAAAAAACATTGGTACAAAGCAAGCCCATTCACTTTTTTATGCTGATAAGAGAATTACAATGGTTTTTTTATGTGACAAAAATGTGCCATTAAATTGCGATTAATCGCGAGTTAACTATGACTGTCGCAACATTAATCGCGATTAAATATTTTAATCGCTTGACAGCACTAATATATATATATATATATATATATATATATATATATATATATATATATATATAAAAATCAGGGAGTGCCGCTAATAAGACAGAGCATGGCTATGACCCACGCTAATAATGTGCTGTGATTGGTCAACATGCGTTACTTTCACTGGAAGTCCGCATCATTCATGAATACTCGTGAAGGCACACTTTTATTTCTGTAGCGAAATGTATGTCAAGGGCACTTTTATGAGTAAGAGTAGATGTAAATTTGGGCATGGCGTAAGTTCTGGAGGGCAGAGTGTTGCACCCTGGTAAAATAAACTGGCTAGACCACTGATAAAGTTGAAAAATTGTACATAATGCCATGGTTTAATTTGTTTAATCGAGTTTAATAAGACTATTCTGATTTGATACTTGAGCTCTATACGCTGGTCTACACTAAAATCAGGATGTTAACTCTTTCAATTTCTCTTGCTTAGAGGTGGGAGTTCAAGCACCCCCAGCCCTTCCTCAGGACCAGAGAGTTCCTCTGGCAGGAGGGACACACGGCCTTCGCCACCAAGGAGGAGGCTGCAGAGGAGGTTAAACATGAGTCTGTTGTGCTACTGCAGTTACATTTTGTAAATTAAAACCTACTTCAGTGCGTGCATGTATGTGTGTGTTTGTCAGAACAGGTTCTACAGATTTTGGACTTGTATGCACGGGTGTACGAGGAGCTCATGGCCATTCCTGTGGTTAAAGGCAGGAAAACGGAGAAAGAGAAGTTTGCAGGAGGAGACTACACTACAACCATAGAGGCCTATATCTCAGCCAGTGGAAGAGCCATTCAGGTCAGTGCTCACTCTTCTGGTAACATTACTTGCACATGAAAATTATACACTTGTCCTTTTTGAAATAAGATGAATGTTATCTGTTCTTAAATGAAAAGCTCAGAGTTAGTGAGGAGCGAACCTGAAGTTAAATCTGTTGCTATGTGTTCTCGCAGGGTGCCACATCACATCACCTTGGCCAGAACTTTTCGAAGATGTTTGAGATCATGTTTGAAGACCCGAAGAAGCCTGGTGAGAAACAGCTGGCCTATCAGAACTCATGGGGTATAACCACACGCACCATTGGTGTCCTGACCATGGTGCATGGAGACAATATGGGCCTGGTGCTGCCACCCAGAGTGGCCTGTCTGCAGGTACAAACTACTCAAAGTCCGTGAAGTTTCTGTCAGTAATTCTGAAGTTTCTTGCATGTTCATGTTTCTTTTTTTTTTTTCAGGTGGTGATCATTCCCTGTGGTATCACAGTCTCTCTGCCTGAGGCTGAGAAAGAGCTTCTGCTGGCTCAGTGCTCCAAGTATCTCTCCAGGCTACAAAAAGCAGAGATCAGGGTGAAATCTGACCTTCGTGACAACTACTCACCTGGCTGGAAGTTCAATCACTGGGAGCTGAAGGTAAACTTTAGGTGATCCTCAACATTTTCAGTACTCCTCTGAGTTAATGTAATAATTCTATAAATGTTTTATTTCTTGAATCCAGGGTGTGCCAATTCGCTTGGAGGTTGGACCTAAGGATCTGAAGCAGAACCAATGCGTGGCAGTGAGGAGAGACACAGGAGAGAAGATCGTCCTTCCGGATGGGGAGCTCGAAAAGAAAATTAAACACCTGCTCGAGGAGATCCAGGACAACCTCTACAAACGGTACACGCTCTTGTGTACATAAACGTACAACTGATTACAAGAACACATCTGTGTATTATCATGCATGCTTCTACCATTTTATATTAAGAGCAATAGGTCCTATAGACTCCTATGACAATGTTCTTATAGTAAAAAAAAAAATAATAATAATAACCTGTGTACTATTCAAGGGCATCTGTTGATCTGAAAACACACATGGTGGCAGTTGACACTCTGGAGCAGTTCCAGAAAGAGCTGGACCAGGGAAAGGTGCGCATTTCATTCAGCTGTGACAAAGCTGAGCTGTGTCTGTTGTCTAATTTATGGAAAAGCAATGGCCAAAATTAAGCAGTGTACACCAACAGCATGATGTTGTTGTTTTTTTTTTTTTTTATCAATGGTTCACAGATTGTGCAGATCCCATTCTGTGGAGGCATTGACTGTGAGGACTGGATAAAGAAGATCACTGCAAAGTAAGAGACTATCATTACCTAATCTCAAGCATATTTAGTTATTATCCCATTATGTCATGGAGAACATATTGTATCTGGCCTAATTAGCATTAAGAGTATTTCTGTTTTCTGCTCATAGGGATCAGGATCTGGAGCCAGGTGCACCTTCAATGGGAGCCAAGAGTTTGTGTATACCCTTCCAACCACTAAAGACCCTCCAGCCAGGCCAGATGTGCGTCAGCGGCAACGAGCCAGCCCAGTACTACACCTTATTTGGTCGCAGTTATTAAGAGACAGGTTTCTTTAAAACCTGTCTACCTGAGTCCATGCCAAATTAGAGTCTAAAGCATCTTAAAATTGACATTTACCATCATGAATTTTAGAAAACCATTGTTCCTTTTACATGAACCCCTAGCCATGCTGGAGCCATCTGCTTGTCTCTGAGTAAAGATCTTCACTGATTTTCGGTCTGGTAACTCTCAGGACCTATTTGTGTGAGGCATAGACCATACATGCATACTGTTCTGCTGTCAGATGTTGAGGCAGAGATTCTTGACTGGTCTCTGTGATTTAAACCTGTACTGAAATATAAAACCGTCTATATCTTTGTTTTTGGGTTTTCTCATCTGTATCATTCAGGTGATTCATAAAACATTAAGCTTGTCTATAATAAAGGGATCCTTTTTTTCCTGTTTGTTTTGTGGCCTGATTTCAGTGTTGTTTTTTTCTTTTATGCTTTAAAATGTTGACCAGGTGAATACCTTGTATTCATGCATACATTATGTGGTCCCAAGTATGTGGGAACTTGACCATCACACCCATATGTGGGCCTTCCCCAGACCGTTGCTGCAAAATTGAAACCAAATAATTGTCTAGAATGTCTTTGTGTGCAGTAGGTCTAAGATTTCTGTTAACAGGAGCTAAGGGACCCAAATGTGTTCCAAGCATGACCATGCTCCTGTGCACAAAGCAGAGGATATCAGATATGGTTCTGTCTGTCGAGTAAAGACAAACTTTCTGACATCCTTTCACATCAAAATGTTTCTAGGGTGCAACCAGTAGAGTGGGAATTTATTTAAGTAAGCTACATATGGAGGGTTCATGGTTCAAGGCTGGTATGATTTGTAGGATAAATTGTTCAAGTAGACAACTTTCTGTAGTTAATAATAGGTCCTCCTGTTGTGAACCTTAATATATTAGCCTACTTATTTTCAATGTATTGGATTGGAGAAGATGTGGTTTACCCACATTTCAGTGTACTACAGTGCTCAGCGTAAATGAGTCCACCCCCTTTGAAAAGTAACATTTTAAACAATATCTCAATGAACAGAATTTCCAAAATGTTGACAAGACGAAGTTTAATATAACATCTGTTTAACTTATGTGAAAGTAAGGTTAGTAATATAACTTGGATTACACTTTTTTTTTTTTCAGTTTTACTCAAATTAGGGTGGTGCAAAAAATGAGTACACCCCACAACAAAAACTACTACATCTAGTACTTTGTATGGCCTCCAATGATTTTTAATGACAGCACCAAGTCTTCTAGGCATGGAATGAACAAGTTGGTGACATTTTGCAACATCAATCTTTCTCCATTCTTCAACAATGACCTCTTTTAGTGACTGTTTGTTCTCAGGGCCTCACATGTCACATAATTTATAAGGAACAGGAGCCAGTACACTTAATTCGTTAATTGAATTAATTATTTAATCATTAAGTGAGAGGCAGTTTTCATTGGTGCACATATGTATCCAGATGGAATTGTTTTTACCAGCATCTGTTTTAGAGAAAATGAGAAGAATGTTTTAAACCAGGAGTTCTCAACCTTTTCTGCTTCGAGGCCCATCTATTCATACTTATGAGTCGGGCCCGTTAAAAAAGATCCCGAATTATTTTGTCTCATCTATTCTATTAGAATCTAATAATCTACTGTAAGTATATTAACGGAATGCAACATCATGCCCTGTTACAGATGGGAGCCCAGGAATTAAATAAATGCAATAAAAATAAACTTTTTAATTGTAAGTATTGTATTTATAACTGTATGGATGTGCCAGAAGCCAACATAAAACCATACATGCAGGGCATTCTCAGTCAAAAGGGATTAATGATCCAAAGTGGAGTCCGGTCAATTAACACAAGAACTTATTGCCATGTTTGTGTACAGCAAACAAGCAAGTTATTAAAACCAAGAAGTACACTCAAAAGAAGTGGATATAGAAACCACTCAATGGAATTAGATCCTTACATGTTAACAAAGAAGGATTTTTCCTACGAGTTGGAAAATTATCCATCTGTTGAGTTCCCCAACATCTCAAACTATCTGGTGCTGCAGACATCATTCTACATGGACAAACAGATGAAAACCTGAAAGAGCATGGAGAAGTACAACTTTTTATACATGGCTAGGTTAAAGATCTGGGGAACAGGACACTACAAGGTAGATGACGGTAGATGGATCTAAGTGCAGGAAAAGTGTTTATTAGCAGGCGTGATATAAAAAAACAAAAGCAGGGTATTTAAACAGCGTTATAAACATAGCTAGCAACAAACATCACAGTGATAATACTTCGCAAAGCGTTTGTGAAAACAGCGTCCAGATCGGTGCGTGCTGATTGCGCTCAAATCAGTATCAGGTGTTTCCCATAACGACTGGGTCCTCAGAGTGCACACAAACTCATGCCTTGACATTTTTTTTATATACCTCGTTTGGATTGTTCTGTTTAAAATACCCAATCATGTTTTAGAACTGTGAGTGACCACATGATTTTGTTTTCCAGCAGCATTTCTCACCTTGTCCCAAAATTCCTTATTGTAATTGAAACTACATAAAATTGCTTCATAGCTATATATTTTAGCCCTGTGATGACCTGGCGACTTGTCCAGGGTGTACCCCGCCTTTCACCCGTAGTCAGCGGGGATAGGCTCCAGCTTGCCTGCAACCCTGTAGAACAGGATAAAGCGGCTAGAGATAATGAGATGAGATGAATGAGAAATTCAAATCCAGTTCAAGTATTTGTGTAAACACAGAAGGTTGACAATTCATCCATCCATTATCTGTAACTGCTTATCCAATGCAGGGTCACGGGCAAGCTGGAGCCTATCCCAGCTGACTATGGGCAAGAGGTGGGGTACACCCTGGACAAGTCGCCAGATCGTCCAGGGCTGACACATGGAGACAAACAACCATTCACACTCACAATCAATTTAGAGCCACCAATTAGTCTAACCTGCATGTCTTTGAACTGTGGGGAAACCTGAGCACCCAGAGAAAACCCACACAGACATGGGGAGAACATGCAAACTCCATACAGAAAGGCCTCCGATGGCCACTGGGCTCAAACCCAGAACCTTCTTGCTGTGAGGCGACAGTGCTAACCACTACACCACCATGCTGCCCAGTTGATGATTCAAATACTTTTCAGTTCACTCAAGGAATGTCAACATAGCTGTTTTAAAGCAACATTATTCAACACTTTGCCTTAACGTAACCGACCAGCGTGTTGTGAAAACAGCACAGGACATTGTTGGCACTGAGTTGACATCTTTGGATCTGCTACACAATACTCGCTGTGTTAGAAGGGCCAAAAACATTATAAAGGACGTCACTCTCCCCACACATCACTTGTTTAAAAAATGCGGATTATAAGAACCAGCGTTCTAAGCATCCTAAACCCCTTGGCAACCCAAAATGTACTGGAGTTTACCATGCGTCTTTTATAGTTAATGAGCCAAGTCAAAAATAAATCATAAAGTACATCCTTATGACATCAGCAAGTGTCTATAAAAAGGAATTTTAACTTTAACATCTTTTGCAAAAGGTGGCACCATAGTATAGTGGTTAGCACTATTGCCTCACAGCAAGAAGGTTCTGGGTTCAAGCCCAGTGACCAACAGGGGCCTTTCTGTGTGGAGTTTGCATGTTCTCCCCGTGTTTGCGTGGGTTTCCCCCACAGTTCAAAGACATGCAGGTTAGGCTAATTGGTGGCTCTAAATTGACTGAATGTGAGTGTGAATGGTTGCTTGTCTCTGTGTGTCAGCCCTGCGATGACCTGGTGACTTGTCCAGGGTGTACCCTGCCTTGCGCTCATAGTCAGCTGGGATAGGCTCCAGCTTGCCCGCGACCCTGCACAAGATAAGCAGTTATGGATGAGTGGATCTTTTGCAAAAAAGACTAAATATATTTCTTCTTATGCAAGGTAGGCTAAATATATTTCTTTACCCATAATCCCTCAGTTTGTTTACAGGCAAGAGGCTGTTCTCTGAAACACTCTGTTTTTTGAGATACTCTGTTCTTTAGTCCCTGGAAGCTGCAGGTGTAGGGGGATTCTCCAGCTCCACAGAGGTTTCAGTATGAGACACAAAGTTCACAGAATACAGTTGAGCAGACAAAGCTTCAATTTCTTTAGCCTAAGAATTCGCTGGCGGTATGGAGCTCTTTGCAGTGAATCCCTGATCTCCACAAGCTTGTGCTGGTTGTCTTCACAAAGTCTCCTAAGAGCCCTCATTGTTCTGTTTCTGTGATGTGTCTCGGCTTCTCTTTGGGCCTGTCTTTCTTCCTGTTTTGGGATCTAAATGCACAAAATCCATGACAGGCGAGAAGGGAAATGCTCCCCTGCACAGATCCCTGATCTCAACCCCACTGAACATCTTCAGCATAAATTGGAACACCAGTTGTGTACCAAGCCTTTTGGAATGGGATGTTCAACAAGCCCGTATGAGTCTGATGGTCAGGTATCCATATACATTTCAGTTTACTTTTCAATAAACTTTTCAGACTTTCCAGTATATTTTGAAGTATGGCTGTGGAGATTTGTGTCTATTCTGCCACAAGAGCATTATTGAGGTCAGACACTGATGTCAGTTGAGGAGGCCTGGGGCAAGTTGGCGCTCCTATTTATTCCAAAGGTGTTCAGTGGGGTTGAGGTCAGGGCTCTGTCCAACCTTGGCAAATAAATCATGTCTTCATGGACCTAGCATTATGCACAGAAGCATTTTTGTGCTAGAAAATGTAATGCTACATACATGCAAAGACATCCTATACTGCAAAAAATTATATCTTAGTAAGTGAAAATATCTTGAAAATAGATGAAATGATCTAGTATTTCCTATTAGAAGAATACAAGACACCAATTCTGAGATTATTAAACCTAGTTTTAGATTACAACCAATTTATTCTAAGATTATCAAGTAAAAATATCTGTCCATGCAGCAGTATAAGTAATTTGCTCCTCAAATTCAGTTTTCAATTTTTTGCAGTGTATACAATTGTGTGGTTTCAATTATGTGGCAACAGTTTAAAGAAGGCTCACACGTAGATGCAGTGGTCAGGTGTCCACAAACTTTTGGCCAAATAATCTAGTTGGACTACCTACTCTAGTCATGAATGTGTGTGAAATGGTGTCCTGCGATGGACTGGCATCCTATCCATGGTGTGTTCCTGCCTCATACACAGTGTTCCCAGAACAAGCTCCAGATCCACCACCATCCTGACAGTATGAAGCAATTAGTGAAGTTGAAAGAATGAATAATCATTTTAAAATCTAATCAGATTGCTCAAAACATTTTCAAAACAAATGTTTCTGTTTCTGGGTGGCATGGTGGTGTAGTGGTTAGCACTGTCACCTCACAGCAAGAAGGTCCTGGGTTTGAGCCCAGCAGCCGGCGAGGGCCTTTCTGTGCGGAGTTTGCATGTTCTCCCCGTGTCCGTGTGGGTTTCCTCCGGGTGCTCCGGTTTCCCCCACAGTCCAAAGACATGCAGGTTAGACTAATTGGTGGCTCTAAATTGACCATAGGTGTGAATGGTTGTTTGTCAGTCCTGTGATGACCTGGCGACTTGTCCAGGGTGTACCCCGCCTCTCACCCATAGTCAGCTGGGATAGGCTCCAGTTTGCCTGTGACCCTGTAGAACAGGATAAGTGGCTACAGATGATGGATGGATGGATGTTTCTGTTTCTGGAAATAGACACATCTCCCATAATGGATTGGGTGGGTCCACCGTATGTAATGCTATTTCAAAAATGTCATTGAAGCTAAGTAAGGGACTGACTATTCACATACCTGGGCTAGGTGTGAGAGAGAGAAAAAGAGAGATGGATTTGTGCTCGTCATTTGCTCCTCCTGCTTGCGTCAGAGTCTCAGCGGTGCGGAAGCATTTACTCAAAACATCGCACACCTGTGTTGTTAAGCCTCAACTGCAATAAAAAGTAAGTATATTTTGTTTTCATGAATTTAACATCATCTTGTATATGATACCGGTTTGATTAGTGATAGTTCCTGCATTTTAGACTCTGATAGGAACTGATACTTGACTCTAGAGTTGCCTAGACAATTATAAGGAACTGCTGATTAATTAAAGCTCACATCAGTACAGAAGAAACCTGGTGCTCAGGGGCAAAATATCACCTGGCTAACTATTATGCTACAAATCAAGCTGAAATAAATAATAAACAATGACATTAATATATTTAACAACTGACACAAACTGTCCAAGTCACATTAAACAGATTAAGCACCAGCTATCTGTGAGACATGTGTTTGTGCATGTCTTGATTTCATTTTCTTTGAACAATATCACTAAGCTGAGGTCATTGTCAAGTGAAATGCCAAGACTTGATCTGTTCAAAACTCCGACTATAGAAAGCGAAAGTGTGCTGGCATTACCAGGTAACAATGCTTTAAAAAGTATTTGCATAGAAAAAAAAAAACTACCTGACACAAGTCTGTTGTCAGAGGCCACACTTTTATTTATTCTTAGTTGTTCATATCTCATCTCATCATCTCTAGCTGCTTTATCCTTCTACAGGGTCGCAGGCAAGCTGGAGCCTATCCCAGCTGACTACGGGCGAAAGGCAGGGTACACCCTGGACAAGTCGCCAGGTCATCACAGGGCCGACACATAGACACAGACAACCATTCACACTCACATTCACACCTGCGGTCAATTTAGAGCCACCAGTTAACCTAACCTGCATGTCTTTGGACTGTGGGGGAAACCGGAGCACCCAGAGGAAACCCACGCGGACACGGGGAGAACATGCAAACTCCGTACAGAAAGGCCCTCGTCAGCCACGGGGCTCGAACCCAGACCTTCTTGCTGTGAGGCAACAGTGCTAACCACTACACCACCATGCCGCCCCTTGTTCATATCTAGATTTTTTAAAAATTATATTTATTCAGCTGTGGCTCAGTGGTTCAGGCCACAGCACTGCCAAGCTGCCACTGTTGGTCCCATGGGCAAGACCCTTAACGCTAGTGGCTCTCCATAAACACCTCAACCCCACACAGAAGTGGGGAAAAAGATGCAAGGAGAGGAATACTGTTATTTATTCATCTGGCACCTAGTGTGTGTAATATACAGATTGAAAATGTCATTACATTCAATTATGTAAAAATTATTTCTAAAAGAAACCCAAGATATGATGTAAATTTATATGTTGATGTAAAATTACTTCATGATGCTGTGTGAACTCCAGTACAGTGGTGCTTGAAAGTTTGTGAACCCTTTAGAATGTTCTATATTTCTGCATAAATATGACCGAAAACATCATCAGATTTTCACACAAGTCCTAAAAGTAGATAAAAAGAACCCAGTTAAACAAATGAGACAAAAATATTATACTTGGTCATTTATTTATTAAGGAAAATGATCCAATATTACACATCAGCGAGTGGCAAAAGTATGTGAACCTCTAGGATTAGCAGTTAATTTGAAGGTGAAATTAGAGTCAGGTGTTTTCAATCAATGGGATGACAATCAGGTGTGAGTGGTCACCCTGTTTTATTTAAAGAACAGGGATCTATCAAAGTCTGATCTTCACAACACATGTTTTTGGAAGTGTATCATGGCATGAACAAAGGAGATTTCTGAGGACCTCAGAAAAAGCATTGTTGATGCTCATCAGGCTGGAAAAGGTTGCAAAACCATCTCTAAAGAGTTTGGACTCCACCAATCCACAGTCAGACAGATTGTGTATAAATAGAGGAAATTCAAGACCATTGTTACCCTCCCCAGGAGTGGTTGACCAGCAAAGATCACTCCAAGAGCAAGGCATGTACGGTAATAGTCTGTGAGGTCACAAAGGACCCCAGGGTAACTTCTAAGCAACTGAAGGCCTTGCTCACATTGGCTAATGTTATTGTTCATGAGTCCACCATCAGGAGAATACTAAACAACAATGGTGTGCATGGCCGGGTTGCAAGGAGAAAGCCACTGTTCTCCAAAAAGAACATTGCTGCTTATCTGCAGTTTGCTAAAGATCACGTGGACAAGTCAGAAAGCTATTGGAAAAATGTTTTGTGGACAGATGAGACCAAAATAGAACTTTTTGGTTTAAATGAGAAGCGTTATGTTTGGAGAAAGGAAAACACTGCATTCCAGCATAAGAACCTTATCCCATCTGTGAAACATGGTGGTGGTAGTATCATGGTTTGGGCCTGTTTTGCTGCATCTGGGCCAGGACAGCTTGCCATCATTGATGGAACAATGAATTCTGAATTATACCAGCAAATTCTAAAGGAAAATGTCAGGACATCTGTCCATGAACTGAATCTCAAGAGAAGGTGGGTCATACAGCAAGACAATGACCCTAAGCACACAAGTCATTCTACCAAAGAATGGTTAAAGAAGAATAAAGTGAATGTTTTGGAATGGCCAAGTCAAAGTCCTGACCTTAATCCAATCGAAATGTTGTGGAAGGACCTGAAGCGAGCAGTTCATGTGAGGAAACCCACCAACATCCCAGAGTTGAAGCTGTTCTGTATGGAGGAATGGGCTAAAATTCCTCCAAGCCGGTGTGCAGGACTGATCAACAGTTACCGGAAACATTTAGTTGCAGTTATTGCTGCAAAGGTTCACATACTTTTGCTCCTCACAGATATGTAATATTGGATCATTTTCCTCAATAAATAAATGACCAAGTATAATATTTTTGTCTCATTTGTTTAACTGGGTTCTCTTTATCTACTTTTATGACTTGTGTGAAAATCTGATGCTGTTTTAGGTCATATTTATGCAGAAATATAGAAAATTCTAAAGGGATCACAAACCTTCAAGCACCACTGTATGTCCTTCACTGTCTCCATCTCCTTCTGTCTTCTATTCCTGGAAATTCGACCTTAATACAGAAAAGGCAATGCAGGAGCTCATACAGTCAGAGGAAGCAAGTGTTTGGCTTCATGTGTTCAGATGAAACACAATGGCAACTTCCTGTTTTCTTTCGATTCGAAAGAACTTCCCACAATATCTGACATGTGTATAGTCGCCAAAAATAAAAGGAGTGAGTTAAAGAAGTGAGGCCTAGCCTCCACAATGAGGAGCTTTGACTGAAAACATAGACAGGTACTAATCATAGAGGAGCTGCTTATATATTTGCTGAAAGATTAGAAGGACTATGAGGGAGAAGATGTGAAAACATCAGTGGATTATTTTACCTCTTTGAACCTTTGCGTTAGATTCCTATTGCACAGATTCAATGAGAGCAGTGTATTTGGAGAAGTGTGAGTGTGCAGCGATGGAGAACCTCAGTGAAGATGGTTTAGAGAGATGTAAAGAGTTTGGGGACTGGTCCACCTGCAGCTCTGAACACTGGGATGAGGATCACGGAGACAGCAGTGGCTTTGGGGACTGGACCACTTTTAAAGAAGGTCTCAGTGAAGAGAGTGACTCTGTATACTTATCATCTCAGGAAGGACAAACTTCTGACCATGAAAACAAGGTAATTTTTTATACTTCAGCTATTATGCGTGACATGTTTGACCATGAAATAGAAGCTCTTTGGAGAAGTGTAATAGTTCTTTATAGATCGCCCTCTTCATAGATGTGATTTCTTCTTGTAGCTGTGATCAAGGTCTTAAACAGATAAAGGACCAGCTATCTGTGAGATGTGTGTTTGCACATGTCTCAATTTAATTTTCTTTGAAAGGGGAATGCACTGGTGAGAAATTTTCTGCACGTGCTACAGCAAACACGCCAATATCTATTACAGTTGCATTTGTAAATACTACTAAATATGGTTATACATCCAAAAGTCAGTATGAATCAGTGTTCTTACTGAAAATGGAGTCTTTTAAACATTTTAAGTAAAATAAATAATGTAAATTGTAAAATTACATTACAGGCATTTAGCAGACACTTTTTATCCAGAGCCACATCACACACACACACACACACACACACACACACACACACACACACACACACACACACACACACACACAGCACCTAGGGACTAATTGGGGGATTAGTTGCCTTGCTCAAGGGCACTTCAGCCATGGATTTTCTTGCAGGTCCAGGGAACTGAAGTGGCAACCCTTTGGGCCCAAGGCTGCTTCTCTAACCTTTAAGCCATGGCTACCCCAAACATAGCAAAAAAAAAAAAAAGTATATTGCAGAAATAGTGAAGCAAAATAATGACCATTAGAAATAATAATATTTAAAAGAAAAAAAATTAAACATACATTTAAAAATGCTTAATTGAACACCCTAAAAATGTTCTTCAGTTCATCTATGTAGAAACCTACAACAGAATGTTTGATAAGCCGTTTGATAAGCTAAGAGACCTTAACTGTGCAAACAGCCCTTTGCAATGTTTTCGTTCTGAGTGTAGGTTTTGATATTAATTTTCTGGTAAATTAAAGTAGAACAGTCTGCAGTCAGACAGGAAAAGCTAACAGTACTGAGTGTGTGAAAATGTACAGGACAGTATGAGAACATTATCGTTATTTGAGCAAAAAAAGATTATCATCATCACAGTAGTACTTCTTGGGAAGTGAAAAACTCTGGAGAATACAAATTACACATACAATAAAGCAGAAACTTTCATTCTGGGTCAGTGTATTAGGATTCTAAGTCGAAACCTTTTAGAAGACAAGAACCATTAATTATCCAAAGCATTACTTTTTTCCCCTTATCCCTTGAGGATTTTTTTTCTAATAGAGTAATGGATATGCACTACTTCTACACTTATGGCGAAATTTATTCAGGCTCATAAAATGCTGATAAATAGCATAATTTTTTGTTAAATTGCTATCAGAAAATGAAACTTAAGTCTGAAAATATAATTAAAACTAAACTGCTCCATATAAAATAATCTAAATCAAAGTGCATGGAAAAAAATTTTGACTACTAAAGCTTGTGTATGTGCAGGTAGAGAGAGGTGATGAGCCCTGGGTTACGATCCATGATTGCTTTCATGTTGAGGAGATAGCGAGAAATACGGACATGATGGATGTCCTGCCACTGTCACAGCTCCTGCACAACTCCACACACACTCCTGCCCCTCCAGCAGTACTATTAAAGTGAGACATGATTTGTGTATCATAAAAGCTCAAGTATATTGTCAACTAATGGAATGTGTTCTGCTTCTTTCTGGTTCTTTCAATCTGTTCTGCTTCTTTTTCGGTCCAGAAAGGGTGTCAGCTTTTACCATAGTCTGTTGTGTGAGTCAAAGCCTCTGAGCATCATGGGTCCGAAACAAAACTTGTATTCCTACAAGCAGCTCACTGACACACTACAGATTAAACAATCCAGCACTTTACAGGTAAGCAAAGAGAAAGTATGGACACATTTACTACTGTGAAATAGTTGGTAGGTGACAACAACAATAATAAAAATTTGTATTTTTTATTTATTTTTTTTATTTCGAACATGTATAAAAAAAATGTATGTAACTATTTGTACATACAAAAGAAAGAAAATGAGAAATTGACAAAAAAAATAAATAAAATAACATAAAGAGCTAAGACATTACAAAACACCGCACATTGTTCGAAAAAGGAGTGGGAAGAAGTACAATACTTTTTTTAATTTCCCATCCCTTTTTAACTACCCCAAAATCCAAACTACATTAATACACCTATAAAAATATATACCATATATACACTTCATGAATATCTATATAAATATATAATTACAAAAATAAATATATACTACATACCATATATATATATACACTTCATAAATATCTATATAAATATTTAATTACAAAAATAAATATATACTACATACCATATATACACTTCATAAATATCTATATAAATATATAATTACAAAAAAAAAATATATATATATATACATACTATATACCATATATACATTTCATAAATATATAAATATATAATTACAAATAAATATCTACTACATACCTATCCCTGTAAATATGAAGATATAAACTATCCCCATAAATAAATATATATATACCATATATACCATATACTAAGTTAGTTCTAATATAACAAATCAACCCTATTCTATTTATCCCTCATCATCCTCCGTTAACATACTTATACTTGTTTAAAAATATTTTTGTACCTTTTTTTTAAACAGATTTATATTTGCACTTTGTTTTATTTCTGTCTCCAGTCTGTTCCATAAAGTCACCCCACAGCTCGATACGCACGTTTTTCATATTTGTTCGAACCTTTGGTTTTTTTTAAATTTAGGTCTCCCCTTAGATTATATCCCCCCTCTCTCTCACTAAACATTCCTTGTATAATAATAATAATAATAATAATAATAATAATAATAATAATAAGCTGAAAAGGTTTGAATTAATGTGGCAAACATACAACCTAATAAGACCAGAAAAGATGGAATTTATGCAGAAAAGTGGATGAACTTGGAAGAGAAAATGAGAATTTTTCTAGGTTATACTAGAGCCCTAGGGGTGCAAGTGGATTAACTGAAGTAAGGAGCTGTTGGTCATTACATTTGCAGCACACAGATCTACCTCACCTTGGGTTTGAGAATCCTGAAAGTTCCTCTGCTGTTCTTATTCAAACTAAGGTAGGTTTTAATTGTTTTTGGAGAGATTGCAATGGGGCACATAAGTGCAAAACACATTAAAAAAATAAAAATGCAACAGTAAAAGAGAAAACACCACAACAAAACCAAAAACAAACAGCAACAAATTCAGTAAACAGTAAAACTGAAAAAGCACGCCAACTATGGAAACACGGCAGTAAAACCAAAACCAAAGAAACACAGCAACAAAACCATAAAACAAACAAGAAACTTAGAAAAACCTACAGTAAAACAAAACTTAATTTGCTATTGTGTTTTCTGATTTGCTGTTGCACTTTTGGTTTGTTAATGTGCACTTACAGGCCACCGTAGGTCTGGCCGAAAGTCTGAATTTGTAATTGCAACTTGTTCACTAAACACTTGTCCTGTATTTGTGTGTGTAGCTAACAGCACCCACGTGGTGTCAGAATTCGCCCGGATTCCTCTATCAGATCTCTCACCAGTGGCTCAACCATTACTGTTTGAGACTATAGAATCATCAGGACAAGAAAGACTTGCTGTAATGACCCATGCTGCCTACTGCAGTGAAACACCGATATCCTGTATACAGTCTTTCTGACAATAGACGTTTTATTTTTAGTTGCACACATTAGACATAAGTGTTGCAACAGCTTGAGAATATTCTGAATGTGAAATAAATTCACTCAATATATACATCCATTATGCTTGATTTTAAAAAAAAATCATAGTTAAAAACCTTTTACACACTTTTACATGCCTAGAGAATTTACATCACCCATCATAGCTGCAGTCTATATTCCACCGGATGCTAATGCCAAGCTAGTATTGAAAAAAAAACCTCTCTTCTGTGCTCAATAAACAGCTAACCACACACCCGGTGGGGGTTGTGCTTGCTAGATTTCACCAAAATGTCTCCTGTCCCATCAGAGGGGCCAATACATTAGACCATGTTTATACAAATGTTGCTAAGCCTTACAAAGCCACTACTTCTCCCCACCTGGGACATTTTGCCCACCTTTCTTTGTTTCTGCTCCCAAGTACACCCCATCATCAGACATACGAAACCAATAACAAAGACAGTTAGTGTGGCCAGAGACTGCTAATGTTATACTACAGCAGCAGTTTGAACACAGTGGTTAGGGTTTGTTTGCCATACAAACCACCACAGGGTTGCATGTTGAAATTGAGGCATATACTTCTTTGGTTTTGGATTACACAAACACATGCATTGATAATGTCACCACTCAAAAGGTAAATTTTCCTGAATCAGAAACTCTGAATGAACCGTGAGGTTCGCCAGCTGCTGAGGGCACATGGCAATGCTTTCAGATCAGGTTAAGAAGAGGCCTATAGCTCTTCTAGGGCCAAACTGAAAAGTGGCATTAGAGAAACCAAACACCAGTATAAATTACACATTGTATAGTATAGTATATAGTATAGTAAACTTTATTATCCCTGTGAGGGGCAATTTGTTGTACAGCCAGCAGAGAATAAAACACAATACAACAAAACATACAGCATACAATCATAATGAAAACAAGGTGCACAGATATTACAGGGAGACCGATCATGACAGACTGTTGTTTATGAGACCAATAGTTACAGTGACAAATAAACTTTTAAATCTGTTCGTCCTACATTTTGGTACCAAGTACCGAAGACCAGAAGGCAGCAGCCTATATTCAGAGAACAGCGGGTGACTTGGGTCAGCCAGGATAGCTTCTGCTTTCCTGGTGGCTCTAACTCTGTACAAGACAGAGAGCTCCTCAAAGTTGATCCCAGCAATCTTACCACACATTTTAACAATGCTGTTCAACCTGTTCCTGTCTTTCAATGTGAGGGACCCAAACCAGCAAATAAAAGAAAAGGTTAAAACAGACTCAATAAAATAACAATAAAACACTGAGGACTGTTTCAACAACACAGACCCCCCATCAAATGTGGCAGGGGATTCAAGAAATCACAGACTAGAAACCTAAATCTACAGCTACACCAATCAATAATGCCAACTTACTGAACAGTGAACTGAATGTTTCTACTGTATGCCCACTTTGACCTCAGCAACAAAGAACCAACTATCAAATTCCCCCACCCGACCAGCCCCTCCGCTTCTTTAGCACTGAAGTGCTCAGGGTAAACCCAAGGAAAGCTGCTGGCCTGGATGGCATCCCTGGCAGTGTGCTACAGTCCTATGCCAAACATTTACTAACATTTACAATCTGTCACTGGCCCAGTCAGTTGTTCTCAAGTGTCTGAAAACAGCCACCATTATTTGTGTTCCAAAGTATTCTATAGTAACAAGTCTGAATGATTTCAGGCCTGTTGCACTCATACCCATCAAGTGCTTTGAGAGGTTGGTTCTGGGTCATCTGAAAGCCTCCTTACTTCCCTTATTGGACCCCTTTCAGTTCACTTACCATTCAAATAGGTCAACAGAGGACATAATCACCACTGTATTGCACTCTGCTTTGACACATCTGGATTACCCAAATAGCTATTTGAGGATGTTGTTGGTTGACTTTAGTTCAACATTTAACACTATCCACCCATCCATGCTGGTCACTAAACTCTGTGACATTAGGTTTAAGGCCTCTGCATGCTCTTGCGACAAGGCTTTCGCAGATAGCTTTTCGCAGACAGTTGTAATTTATCGTTGAGCGGGGAGTAATAGGCGTGCGCAATGTTATTCACCGCCACAACGCAAGGGGGCGCGAAGTCGCGAAATCGCTAGGAGTAGTTGGTGGGTGTGGTTAGTGGAGTGTTTATCCTCCGGTTACTTATAATGACTAGAACTGGAGTCGTATAGATGTACGTACTTCCTCACTTCCTCAATCAACCGCTCTTCATGCTGCTCCATCTTTGCTCGTGTTTTTAAAAATGGCGGTCGTGAAAACAAACCAAACCGGGAAAGTAGGGAAGCGGAAGTGCGTGTACAGCAGATGTAGAGTGGACCAATCAGAGCCCTCTTGTCTGCGACGCTGTCTGCGAGGCTGTCTGCGGTGCTCACAATTTTTGGGAGGTGCGCGCAGAGCGTCTGCGGGGGGGGGGGGGGGGGGGGGGCGCTTCGCAGACGCCATCTGCGACGCCATCTGTGAGGACTGGGTTGTCAGCATAAATTGGCCTTTAGTCCCTCCACACGTAACTGACTCCTGGACTTCCTGACCGACAGTCAGTCAGATTGGATAATCAAACTATTGCCATCCTAACTCTGAGCACTGGAGTCCCACAGGGCTGTGTCCTCAGCCCCCTCCTCTATTCCCTCTTCACTTATGACTGCAAAGCTTTACATGGTAACACCATCATCAAATTTGCAGACAACACCATCGTGGTAGCTGACACAGTGAATAGCTGACAACAATGAGTCCACCTACAGGGAGGAGGTTGATTGCCTGGTTAGCTGGTGCACAAAGAAACGTTTGGACTTAAATGCCAAGAAAACCAAACAGCTCACTGTGGACTACAGGAAAACTGGAGCCAGCACACACAAACCCATCTAGGTCTACAGGTCCGAGGTGGAGTGGGTTTCCAGCTTTAAGTTCCTTGGAGTCCACATCTCAGAGGATCTCTCTTGGTCCTCCAATGCATCTCTCCTCATCAAGAAGGCACAACAGTGGTTGTACTTTCTGAGAACACTAAAGAAAGCTCAGCTTTCATCAAGGAGCTTGATGAGCTTCTGTCGGTGCTCTATAGCGAGCATACTGGCCTAACACATTACAGTGTAGTATGGGAACTGCTCTGTCACCAATAGGAAGGCCCTTTAGTGGGTGGTGAAAACCACTGAATACATCACTGGCACCCAGCTCCCCTGCATTGAGGACATCCATCGGAAACAATGCTCGCAAAGGGTGCATAGCATCATCAAGGACATCTTGCACTCAAACAACAGACTGTTCAAATAAACTACCTTTAGGGAAGTGATACAGAAGCTTCCGCACTCATACCAGTAGGCTGAGGAACAGCTTTTTACCTACAGCTGTTTCTCTACTACATAAACAAAAACTGTTGTACTAACAAACTTTATACACATGCACACTGCATATTGTAATGTATGTTGTATTGTATCTGCACATGTATATATGTACTACAGTATATTTTATACTGCATATTTTACATACAAGGCAGCATGGTGGTGTAGTGGTTAGCACTGTCGCCTCACAGCAAGAAGGTCCGGGTTCAAGCCCCGTGGCCGGCGAGGGCCTTTCTGTGTGGAGTTTGCATGTTCTCCCCGTGTCCGCGTGGGTTTCCTCCGGGTGCTCCGGTTTCCCCCACAGTCCAGAGACATGCAAGTTAGGTTAACTGGTGACATCTAAATTGACCATAGGTGTGAATGTGAGTGTGAATGGTTGTCTGTGTCTGTGTGTCAGCCCTGTGATGACCTGGCGATTTGTCCAGGGTGTACCCTGCCTTTCGCCCGTAGTCAGCTGGGATAGGCTCCAGCTTGCCTGCGGCCCTGTAGAACAGGATAAAGCGGCTAGAGATAATGAGATGAGATGAGATTTTACACACACATTATATATTACACACACACTGTATGTATGTATGTATGTATGTCTCATCTCATCATCTCTAGCCGCTTTATTCTGTTCTACAGGGTCACAGGCAAGCTGGAGCCTATCCCAGCTGACTACGGGCAAAAGGCGGGGTACACCCTGGACAAGTCGCCAGGTCATCACAGGGCTGACACACAGACAACCATTCACACTCACATTCACACCTACGGTCAATTTAGAGTCACCAGTTAACCTAACCTGCATGTCTTTGGACTGTGGGGGAAACCGAAGCACCCGGAGGAAACCCACGTGGACACGGGGAGAACATGCAAACTCCGCACAGAAAGGCCCTCGTCAGCCACGGGGCTCGAACCCGGACCTTCTTGCTGTGAGGCGACAGCGCTAACCACTACACCACCGTGCTGCCCATGTATGTATGTACGTATGTATGTATGTTTGCTAATATATATATCATCTGTCAATAAATGTATTTATTTATCCTAATACTCTAATTACACTATTCATATTACAATAGGTGGGCGGCGTGGTGGTGTAGTGGTTAGCTCTGTCGTCTCACAGCAAGAAGGTCCTGGGTTCTGTGTGGGGTTTGCATGTTCTCCCTGTGTCCGTGTGGGTTTCCTCCGGGTGCTCCGGTTTCCCCCACAGTCCAAAGACATGCAGGTTAGGTTAACTGGTGACTCTAAATTGACCGTAGGTGTGAATGTGAGTGTGAATGGTTGTCTGTGTCTATGTGTCAGCCCTGCGATGATATGGCGACTTGTCCAGGGTGTACCCCGCCTCTCACCCATAGTCAGCTGGGATAGGCTCCAGCTTGCCTGCGACCCTGTAGAACAGGATAAGCGGCTACAGATAATGAATGGCTGGATATTACAATAGGCCTGTTAACTTTTACAATCCCAAATCAAAGAAGGTGCTTGTCCCCTCTGTCCCCAGTAGAGAATGTGTTTTGAATTTTGAAGCAGAAAATATGACCCCATATTGTTGAATACCTTAAGACTTGTTTGCAGGAAGAATGGGACAAAATAATACCTGAAGCACTTCATCACTTGGTGTCTTCAGTCCCTAAACATCTTTTAAGTGTTGTGAGAAGGAATGGCAACCTTATAAAGTCGTAGAAGTTTTATTGCCCCGATTTTTGTGAAATATGTTACAAGAATCAAAATCGAAATGTGCTTATTTTGAAAAAACAATAAAGCTCATGAGGTAAAACATCAAATAATGTGCTGTTGTATTGTTTTGAGTGCAATACAGGTCAAAGATTATTTACAAATCATTATTTTTAGTTTTAATTTCAGTTTCAGCATACTCTCCCAACTTTTTCTGATTTGTCGTTGTTGTACATGAGCATTAGACATTTGCAAGGATAAGTCCTGTAACAGGATTATAGGATTATTAAATTCTCAGCACTCCAGTTTCCATTTAGGTAAAGTACAATTTCTACATCTGCATTACATATTGCATAAGCAGGAAACTAAAATCTCATCTGCAGTATTATATCATCTACTTAGCACATTTATACACTTAGCACAAAAAAAAATCTATAACACAGATAAAAAAAATAACGCTTACTACACTCATTCTAACCTTTCAAAACAGCTCCCATGTCTGTTTTTTCTCCCACCTCTCAATCATTATCTCTATTTTAGCCAGCAATCAAAGGGAATGGAAAATAAAAGTGATGTTTTTTAGAAGATAGACTGTGGCAGAAGAGAGAATGTACACTTACTGGCTACTTTAATAGTAACACCTGGGTAAATTAACTACTATTATTTTTTTCGTGGTGCGGTTTCCATCAAATCCTGCACTCTGATTGGCTGGCGAGCGGGTCCGTATCCTACCCCAGTTACGGACCTCTGGCGACTCTCTCGGTCACAACAACAAACATAGTAGCATTTTTTTGTCAACATTTATCTTTTTTTAAAAATAAGATTTATTTATAAGATTATCAAAAATCTTATACATTTTTGCCAGCATTTCTCAGTATAATAGCATTAATTTTACAGCATGGATAGTGATAACAACAATGTTCACAGCGAAAGTGAGTTTTACTACCCTGAGGAAGAAGAAATAAAATAAAACATTTCAGGAGAAAGCTAAAAAACCTGTAACTGTTGCTAACACCGAGCAAAAACATGGCTGAATCCTGAATGACTCTGTGGCAGCGGGGGCGTGGTCTAGCATCGGTCTGTGACAGGAGGGCGGAGTCGGGGAAGTTAAGTGGCAGAATCATTACACCTGTTGTTAATTGATGTGTTTGTGTGTCTTCCCAGTGACCGCGCCCTTCTTAAGGAGAGAGAGTGAGAGCAGAGGGAGTCTCTCCACAGCAGATAGCTGATGTGTGTGCGTGTGTGTATTTACAGCTGAAAAGCTGAATAAAGAGTTTTTGTATTCTCAGTTCTGTCCTGCCGTCCTTCTGTGCTCCACCCATTTACACGAACTGCCACAGTGGTGCTGAAACCAGGAAAATGAGCACAGAAGGACGGCAGGACAGAACTGAGAATACAAAAACTCTTTATTCAGCTTTTTAGCTGTAAATACGCACACACATCAGCTATCTGCTGTGGAGAGACTCCCTCTGCTCTCACTCTCTCTCCTTAAGAAGGGCGCGGTCACTGGGAAGACACACAAACACATCAATTAACAACAGGTGTAATGATTCTGCCACTTAACTTCCCCGACTCCGCCCTCCTGTTACAGACCGATGCTAGACCACGCCCCCGCTGCTACAGACTCCTATTTGTATAAATAGGGGACTACATAGATGGCAAAATGTAGTTTTTTTCCTGCCATGGAAGTGCACTTGTATACTGAGGAGGAAGCCATTTGCCTTACAGCCATGAATGAGGATTCAAAATAGCATTAGTTTTACATCATGGATAGCGATAACGACAGTGTTCATAACGAAAGCGAGTTTTACTACCCTGAGGAAGAAGAAATAAAATAAAACATTTCAGGAGAAAGCTAAAAACCTGTTACTTGCTAACGCCGAGCAAAAACATGGCTGAATCCTGAATGACTCAATTTTGTATAAATAGGGGACTACATAGGCACCAAAATGTAGTTTTTTTTTCCTGCCACAGAAGTGCACTTGTATACCGAGGAGGAAGCCTGTTGCATTACAGCCGTGAATGAGGATTCAAAATGGCGGCTCGGCTCGGTTTTCCCCTTTCAGGCGCTCTCGTTTTCTCTTAGAATTTGGTAAAGAAAAAAATAAATATATTATTTACCAGCTTAAGGTCGGTCCGTCCATATGGTGAAATACCGTGACCTCGGCCTTGAATACTGACCTCGGCCCAGAGGGCCTCGGTTAGTACTTTCAAGACCTCGGTCACGGTATTTCACGATACGGACCTCCCAGCTGGTAAATAACACATTAGAAAAATATTCAAAACCAGAGCAACTTGCTAAATACAGTACAGTATGTAGATAAGTTGCACAGGAAATCAACAGTAGTGAATAGAAATGACGTGGGTGAGTACAGTTTTTTCTTGTGGTAAGCTCTTTTCCTCAGGGTTGATCTTTGAAATTTTAAAGATTGTCATGATGTGCACTACGATAACAGTGACACCAACTGCCTTGTCTGAAGCTATGATAACCTACAATACATTTCTGTCAAGTAAAGGTCATGCTAGCACAACCCACAAAGCATCTACTTCAAAACATCCAGTACAGAAAAGATGTCTGTGAAGATTCTCAATCATCCAGGTCATAGTAAACTGTGGGTGGTAGAAATGGGCAACTGGACTTGCTTGAAAATTCTTGAAAATGTTTCACCTCTCGTCCAAAAGGCTTCCTCAGTTCTGTCTGACTAATAGGAACAGCCAGGACCCAGCTGTTTTCGGTGACTCACAGGAGGACAGAGAGAGTCGGATTGCCATTGATCACCCTAACGGGCAATCCTTTGATCACCCTAATGACTCGCCGTTCACGCCCGGCCTCCAGTGACCCACGCCAACATGATGCCTCAATGGCACCTTGGATGAGCTGGTCATCAGAATTCTGATTCTAATCCAGGAGAAGATAAATATCTGATAACTCCCTATTAGTCAGACAGAACTGAGGAAGCCTTTTGGACGAGAGGTGAAACGTTTTCAGGAATTTTCAAGCAAGTCCAGTTGCCCATTTCTACCACCCACAATCCAGTACAGAAAAGTTAATCACATTTTTTTTTTTACATTTGATTTTTTTTCTCCACCTTTAATTTATTTATCATGTTAACGTTTCACATGAGTTATCTGATTCCATGTTGTTCACATGATGCCACATGAATTCATGTGTGCAATTTCAGGGCATAACAGCAGGTTGAAATGCACCTTCACATGTTTTTCACTTGTAAAACAACAGTGAATGCAGACATTCTGAGCTTCGAAGTTTTGTAATATCAAAAACATCCCAGATCTTGCAAAACAGGATGTGATTGCATGTGTAACATCAGCAGGCAAGGGTAGAATGGCTTGAATGATGCAGTATGCCCCAGACATTCTCACTGCTCAAAATCCTTAAGCGTCTTCCCTCCCTCTTTATCAATATTTCATTAGTTAATTTGTCATAGAGTACATAGCTCTACCTGTGTGAGGATTTTTCTACCTTCCAAATATGGGTGCCTGAGGCTGACCCCGAAGAAATATTCAGTCACTGGGATTTTTTTCTGCCTGTATACATGACACTTTATGTTCTGGCCTATTTTTGGTCTTGTAAAATTGAATCTAATAAGTATTATATACACGCACCATCCACTTTATTAGGAACACTTGCATACTTGCACATTCATGCAATTATTCGATCAGCAACTTATGTAGCAGCAATGCCACAGACCTTCAGTTAATGCTCCTATCAAACATTAGAATGGGGGAAAATATGATCTCTTTGACATGGACCATGGCATGGATGTTGCACGGGCGATTGCTCCAAGACAACGAGGGAGGCTCAGCCTCCTCTGAAAATGACGAACATCGTGTAGGATGAATTGCGCTAGGCTTATGTTATAGCCGACCTTATAACATTGCTATTTCAGATCCAGAATCATAGAAATATATGTGCTCAACCCAACTACAGTGCGAAATCATTCCGTTATAACTTTCCCCAGTTCACCTAATGTGTGCGTGAGTTTTCCCCCCTCGTGACAGCGCGATGCAGCCCAGCCTCAGTGGACTTCAATGGCATTTGGGAGCTATGCGCTTTTCAATATCAAAATGCAAGACGATTATTGGACAAATACTGCGAAAACACCCGCCCACCGGACTCCCAGCCTCAGTGCACTTCAATGGCATTTGGGAGCTATGCGCTTTTCAATATCAAAATGCAAGACGATTATTGGACAAATACTGCGAAAACGCCCGCCCACGGACTCTCACGGACTCCCAGCCTCACAGTGGGAGGCAATGAGAGGGACATGGCAAAGCCTTCCGCGAGGAGACTGGTGATTGGTGAAAGCGGCCGGATATTTTCTTTGATTGACAGCTCGTTTCAAATATAGACAGGCAGCGGTGAATCTCAGTTCAGTCCCATGCGGATTCGCAAGTGCTGTGGTGTATTGTAAGAGATCAGCTTACATTTCGATTTCATTCATTACATACAGTTTCTACCAGCTTTTTTAGTTTGTATATATTTTCATTGTAAATAAAGTGTAAATATAGTGTTGTCAAGTTTGCTATCTTAGTTCCAGAAATTTCGTTTATTTGAGTGACTGAACTTGAACTTGAGGGGGCTAGTCAGCTAGCAAGAAAGCTGCGCACGGATGCCAAGCATTGCTGATTTAATTTTGGCGAAGCCATTTGCCAGTCTTCCTTTCGAGGAAAAAATTAAAATTAAAGAGCAGGGTAGACCAACGCCTCAAATTGACTTGGTGAAAAAGGTAGGGAATAATACTCGTTCCTTTCAGCTCTCCTGGTATGAGAAAGTGAATTGGCTAACAGCAAGTTCAGTGACGAGGAAAATGTATTGTTGGCCATGCCTCAAGGCTCCCACCTGGTATGACAGGGTAACTGAACATTTTCTAGAAAAAGAAAGGAGGGCAGAATTTTCTTTTAAATCAGGGGTGGGCAATTATTTTTTCCATGGGGCCACATGAGAAACAGAAAATTTTGTGGAGGGCCGGACCAAAAGGCTGAACTAAATTCTGCATAATATTAATTGTATTTCTTTATATAAAGCAATAAATAACATTGTTTTTACAAGCTGCTAAGACTGGCAAGAGTATGGAAGAAACGAGGTTGCCTTACAAAAAATGTCATTTATTCAATAAAATTTCCCAAAACAATGCTTAACAAAATGTGAACGTTTGTACCATTTTTTTTCAGTCACATTCACCCCAAAACACAATAAAGACATCACAATATTGTCTTTCTACTCCAAATATCAAGCAAGATACATCATATTATAATAATGATGCCCACATTTGTAGTCTAATCACCTCATTTGGTGTTTTTCAGTTTTTTATTTGTTCAGTGAGAGAAATCTAGTCTCTGTTGGTCTTTAACGAGTGCATCAGAGTCAGGTTGAATGTCTGAGGTGGAGATGTGAAGCACAGCTGACAGATGATCAGTCAATTCGGTGTAGGAATCAGATCTTTTTTTTTTTTTATTAAATTCAAACATAAACAGAATTATTTTATATTACAACATAAAATCACACCTCCTCTGAAAATATAATCTAAAAAGAAAACTTATCAAATACATATATATACAATATATGTAAAATGGAAAAAAAGAGGGGTTTATGAAAGGTTAACTTCTGCTATGAATGTGTACAGTATATTTGCATGGGGATTGTTTATATATTTCAGACATTTTTGTAACAAGGACAGTTCATTCTTAAGAGCAGGCCATGAAGGGGGGGGATTTGACATATCGACACTTGTGTATGTAATATTTTGTAAAAATAATGAGATTATTCACCAAAAAGTAGGAATCAGATCTAAAGATCGGCTCGGGCTCCGGCGCCTGCTGGTGACGTCACACTATGTGATTGGCTGGACCGTTTGAAGGATGACGTACAAGTTTGTGGTTGGTCTGGACAAATTACGGAAGTAGTTATCGCGGGATTAGGTTTCGTGGGATTTCATGTCACGTTCATGTCGCGCGCATTGCGTTTTTGTTGAACACAACTTCAAAATAAAAGCAATGCACATTCAGTCCATGCATGAGGTAAAATTAGAAAATACGTTTATTTTGTAATTTCTAATTAACCTTACGCGGGCCGGTCAGAATGAACCAAAGGGCCGGATGTGGCCCGCGGGCTGTAAAATGCCCAGGTCTGTTTTAAATGATACTGATATGGTGGTGACCCACATCAACAACAGTAAATAGGCTACTTTAGTAATATGTCATGGATGGACCAAAAATATAGAATCTATTTAAAATGTTTATGCTGAGTATATTATATTGGAATTTCTCTGGATATGAATTAAACACAGCTACAATTTGGAAAACATTTTTAAACAAAAACACAGCCGAGAACATTTCACACTACAGACCTGGATTAAAAGTGAAGGGTTATCAAAATTGTCAATAAAACATTTCTCAGTCAAAATAAGTAAAATATAGGGAAAGTGTCATTGAATGAAATGTGTGGCACCCAGCTCTATGTTTGGCTCCCCAAGGTCAGTGCTTGTGCCTATTCCAGAACACTCTGCTGTTACTGCTGAGGTTCCTGACAAAGAGCTGCTTTCAATAATGATCAATTTTTAAACAACATGCCACAATTTTAAAATATAAAATGTTAAAATATACCCCCCCCAACACCACCATCATGTATATTGGACAGTAGGCTAATGGGCCAAAAGAACCTGTTATTTCACAGTTTGTGACCCTGCCAACAATCAGCCAGATCAGAGGCAAGAGAATGGGCAAAATTGATGTGTTTTTTCTTTTAAAATCTGGAAATATCGTAACCGACCAGCCTCCCGTTTGAAAGACTACCAGCCGCCACTGGGATGTTGGTGCCAGCAGGTTGGCTTGAGTATTTCAGAAATAACTGATCTCCAGAACAGTGCCTAGAGTTTACATAGACTGAGCACCGGGATTACAGGAAGGCTACAGTAACTCAAACAACTCTTTGTAACCTTGGTGAAAAGAAAAGCATCTCATGTCGAACCCTGAGGCAGTTGGACTACAACAGCAGATTCTCCCTGTCAGGTTATACTCCTGTCATTCAAGAACAAGGATTTGGGCTACAGTGGGCACAGGCTCACTGTAACTGGACAGTAGAATATTGGAAAAATGTTGCCTGGCCTTTTCCCCCAATTTCAGTTATCCATTTTGGTAAGCCTGTGCAAAAAGTGGCATTTTGCATATTTATTTTAAGGTACATATCCTTCTGGATGACAGTATGTAGCAGGCTTCTTTTTGAATTATTTTTACTGAAAAATCTAATTAAATTAAACAGTGACTTGAACTAAATGTATCATTTTGCAACATGGCTTGGAAATACCATAACAATATAAGAATGTAATGACAATAATTGTTGAGATTAAAGTGTAATTTCCCAGGGTAACTGTATAACTCAGTGCTGTACACATGTCTGGTAGCACATACAGTACTTAAGCAAAGAAGGTTTTGTTCCTTTTAGCACATCAAACCATTTCCTGCTAAAACAAGAAATGTGGTTTTAACAAATACCAAAAAAAAATTTCAATAATAGCTTTTATTATAGTGAGTGTAGCCAGTAAGCTGTGGAATTTACGGTATAAAACTGGGAAGCAAATGCTTTCACTAATTATTCGGAATATTGATTTCTGTTAGCAAGGGTATAAAATGATTGACAATACATAAATGTAACCTCTAAAACTTTTGAATATTTAAACATTTTTTTCCAACAATGAAAATATCAAATCTCACCAGTCTGGGGAATGTAAAACCAGGTCAGAAAAGGGTCACTATTAATCCAGTCCCATGTTTTATATTCCATACTTCCTATCCAGTCCCGCAATGCATATAAAAGAGAAACCTTTTAAAAAGAAAAAGGGGCCCCATGAACGATCACACACACACCAAGAAACTTACATAGCTTATGCATGTTCCCATCACAGTTTGATCAAACAGACAATTTCACATGATTTTATTCTGCACATTAATGGACCACTAAACCTTCCTGTGTCCCCCTACTTGACCTCAGCCCATGAGGGTTTCTCTGATCGTCCCCCCGGGATGACAAGGCTGTTCCATTTTCCTGTCTGGAAAAGACACTACTGTACTGGAAGCACATGCAGATCTCCCTGCGCATGTTGTCACTGGCCAGTACATACAAAATTGGGTTCATAGCACTATTAAGAGTGGACAATCCCAGAGAGATGCTGTAAGGTGTGTAAAGGATTGTGTCAAAGTAACAATGCCTTTTTGAGAAGTGGAAACTGCCAGCCCGTAGCAAAAGAATAATGTGATAGGGGGCAAAGCAGGCCAGGAAGAACAGGATTACTGCCAGAATGAGGTAACGGATTTTGATCTTCTGTTCTGAACTCAAGCCATCACTGGTCCGGACCACATAGAGAATGGCACGGTTGGTGACCAGCAGAATGCACAGTGGAATGAAGAAGCCGATAACAAAGCGGGCGTAGTTGAAGGCAGTCACAATGACCGTGCTCTGTCCAGGCTCAAAGCACCGCTTCTCCCCATTTGTCTTTATTTTACCCTCTGCCATGAAAAACACTGGCGTGTGGCCCAACATAACCACAACTACAATTACTGAGGTGACTAGCACAGCTAGCTTCATCTTCCGCAGGCCTCGAGATTTCAAGGAATACACCACAGCAATGTAACGGTCCACAGACACACAGCACAAGAGGAAGATGCTGACATACATGTTGTTAAAGAAGACGTAGCCTGTCACTTTACAAGCCCAAGTGCTCAAGTGCCAGTTATGGTCATTGTATATGTAAATGGCCCATGTAGGTAGTGTGCCAAGGTACAGCACATCACACACAGAGAGAGTCAGCAGGTAGACTCCCAACACATTCTTCCTTTGCACCTCAAGGAAAGTGAGATATATGGTGATGAGGTTAGCAGGTACGCCCACAGTGAAGACAATGCCATACAGAATCAGAAGGGGAAGTCGGCCATTTTTATAAGGCATACTGCAGTTGAGTGCTGAATTCATTGCATTGGATGAGGTCCAGTTAGAACATTCCATGGTCGCTAAACACAGAAAAATTTGGCCATAGAGAAACAGAGACTGAATTAGTAATCCATACTGTGAAAGCTACAGTTCCATTCAACATGTATTCAACAATACTCATGGTGGTATTGTATGATTGATGTCATCTATAAATGTAGTGCCTTCAGCCACACGTAGTTTAAAGACATGCTAACTGGCTAGAACAATCGTTTCTATCTATGTGGCATTTTGTTTGTGCTATTTATTTCCTGCCAATAAATCACCATTTCTATGCAAAGCTGGTTCAGTAACACTTTAGGATTGGTAATATAGACCAGAAACAATCGTATAATGTAGCTTTTTCTTTTTCTTCTTCTTTTATTATGAGAAACTTAGCTGAAAAACCAAGCCCTATGAGAGGTTTTTTCCACACAGCAGTTTGAATACAGTTCAAACTGACCAATTCAAGTTCTCTAAAACACTTTGTACAGATGAATGTAGATCACAAAAGAATGGTTTTGTCTCAATTTTAAATTAATTTGATTAACGTCACAGCATCAATAATCAACAGCTTCATTCTGTGGACTTTAATAATAATGTTATTAAAGTCATAAGAAAAAAATCTTATCACCATGTGCCTATGCTAGTTAGCATTTTATGCTCTATTAAGGCATGAACATTAATGGTCTGTTAAAGCACACACGAATGTAAAAAGAGATACAGTTGTTTTCTCTGTTCAATTCTAATAATTAAATAATAATACTTACAGAAAACAAGCGCAGATATACGTTCTAAAAGATTGACATACTGTAAGTACAGTCTGCTGCACTTTCATTTAAAGAACAGCAACCAGGAACAATTGTCGTTTTTGAATCACATGCACATCAGTCTGACATGCATTACACCCTTTTCCTCTGCAGTAACTGCTCGTGGTTTAGATATTTCCTGAGATACTCATAAATATGGTAAACACTTACAGACAGCTTTTATCAACTAGGTTGTATAAAAATAATCCAAAACACTTCAGCTGAATAAATAAGGAAGTAAAATAAGATGAGATCTAGATGCTTTTGTCTTTGTAAATCTCCTCTCTTGTGATTTTTCTTTGGCTTATCTTGAAGATAATGTTAATTTGCTTTCTGCCCCAATTGGGCCTTTAACTATGCCTCCTCTTTAATTAATAATACATTAAACATATTCCCTTTTTTGACAGAAATACCTTCTCTCTCTCTCTCTCTCTCTCTCTCTCATTTCATGACTCTCAGTCAACCTCTGAGCCAACTTGTGTCTACTCCAGATCTATAACCAACATAGAACAGCAACATTAATGTCAGCTCTTCTGTAAGAAAGAATGACCATAAATTGGAAAATCATCCAGTATCCTGACCATGAAATTAAATGAGCAAAGAAATTAATAGATACAAAAAATTAAAATATGGGTATTCATTTACAGGGGATTTTTAAAGGACAAACTTTTTTTTTTAAGTGTTCTGCCTGATGGCAGGTCCAAGTTTCTAGGGAAGGATTACAGGAGTGGTTTCACGTTGCCTTCTACTGGATTATTTATAGAGGTTTACTCCTCTCAATCATTCACACCTATGGGCAATTTAGAGAAGCCATTTAACCTAACCTGCATATCTTTGGACTGTGGGGGAAACCGGAGCACCCGGAGGAAACCCATGCAGACACGTGGAGAACATGCAAACTCCATACAGAAAGGCCCTGGTTAGCCACTGAACCCAGAACCTTCTTGCTGTGAGGCAACAGTGCTAACCACTGCACCACCGTGCCGCCCAAACAAACATTAACATATTTAATTTTGTCTACTGTGGTCCACCATATAGATGTTTTGAAAAATAGGCAGCACATAGGTTAATTGAACAGTCTCATCTCATCTCGTTATCTCTAGCCGCTTTATCCTGTTCTACAGGGTCGCAGGCAAGCTGGAGCCTATCCCAGCTGACTACAGGCAAAAGGCGGGGTACACCCTGGACAAGTCGCCAGGTCATCACAGGGCTGACACATAGACACAGACAACCATTCACACTCACATTCACACCCACGGTCAAGAGTCACCAGTTAACCTAACCTGCATGTCTTTGGACTGTGGGGGAAACCGGAGCACCCGGAGGAAACCCATGCGGACACAGGGAGAACATGCAAACTCCACACAGAAAGGCCCTCGCCGGCCACGGGGCTCAAACCCGGACCTTCTTCCTGTGAGGCGACAGCGCTAACCACTACACCACCGTGCCGCCCTAATTGAACAGTAAGCAATGTAATTTAAATTGCATGGGATGCCCACAAGAGTTACACTAAATGCAGCAACTTGTTAAATTAAACAATAAAAAATGGGCATGATTTACTTAAGGTTGCATTTTTAGAATGCATTTTCGCCATAATTGTCTGTGTTTCTACTAAATAGGTGCTGTAAGAAAGCAGCTATAGCAAAACTCTCCAAGTTTGCTTCCACAACAGGAAATCTTTCAGCATAGGTGAGACTTGAGGTTATGACATCAGTGACCCAGCTTATGTTGATCAAAGCTTGCAGCGGTGGATAGTAATGAGTTATGTTTACTTAATGCACTTAAAGGGATAGTTCAGGATTTTTGACATGAATCTGTATGGCATCCCCATCAATAGTGTCGTGCAAACACACTGACTTACCCCTGACAGCATCCTGTGAGTCCAGTTCTTGTCCAGTTTTGGTCCAGACGAAAGTAGTCCGGCAAGTTCGTTGGGGTCACGAAAGTAAAACATTTTTCGTCTCAAAACAGTATGTGTTCAAAAGAGTGATATATTTGCATCACAAAACCGTTGCCAAATAAAAAGTCAGACCTCGAAATCGCTTGGCACTATTTTCTCTCCCTTCTTATCACTGCGCGCTGCCGGCTTCATCCAGCTGCGGCTCCAGCTTCAAGGATAAGCTGGAGCCGCATAAGTAGGAGTCCCGGCGGGTGGTTTGTATTCGATTCGTTTATATCCCGACCTTGTCAGCTGTCAGATTTATGTTCATGGACCCAGTAAGCTGGTAAATAATATTTATTTTTTTCTTTACCAAATTCTAACAGAAAACGAGAGCGCCCGAAAGGGAAAACCGAGCCGAGCCGCCTCACGGCTGTAATGCAAATTGCTTTCCTCCTCAGTATACAAGTGCGCTTCCATGGCAGGGAAAAAGAAACTACCACTGCTGCCTATGTAGTGCCCTATTTATACAAATAGGGTTCATTCAGGATTCAGCCATGACACGGAGCAAAAACATGGCTGAATCCTGAATGACTCCTATTTGTATAAATAGGGCACTACATAGGCAGCAGTGGTAGTTTCTTTTTCCCTGCCATGGAAGCGCACTTGTATACTGAGGAGGAAAGCAATTTGCATTACAACCGTGAGGCGGCTTGGCTCAGTTTTCCCTTTCGGGCGCTCTCGTTTTCTGTTAGAATTTCATCATCTCATTATCTCTAGCCGCTTTATCCTTCTACAGGGTCGCAGGCAAGCTGGAGCCTATCCCAGCTGACTATGGGCGAAAGGCGGGGTACACCCTGGACAAGTCGCCAGGTCATCACAGGGCTGATACATAGACACAGACAACCATTCACACTCACATTCACACCTACGGTCAATTTAGAGTCACCAGTTAACCTAACCTGCATGTCTTTGGACTGTGGGGGAAACCGGAGCACCCGGAGGAAACCCACGCAGACACGGGGAGAACATGCAAACTCCACACAGAAAGGCCCTCGCCGGCCCCGGGGCTCGAACCCAGGACCTTCTTGCTGTGGTCGGGATATAAACGAATCGAATACAAACCACCCGCCGGGACTCCTACTTGTGCGGCTCCAGCTTATCCTTGAAGCTGGAGCCGCAGCTGGATGAAGCCGGCAGCGCGCAGTGATAAGAAGGGAGAGAAAATAGTGCCAAGCGATTTCGAGGTCTGACTTTTTATTTGGCAACGGTTTTGTGATCCAAATATATCACTCTTTTGAACACATACTGTTTTGAGACGAAAAACGTTTTACTTTCGTGACCCCAACAAACTTGCCGGACTACTTTCGTCGGGACCAAAACTGGACAAAAACTGGACTCACAGGATGCTGTCAGGGGTAAGTCAGTGTGTTTGCACGACACTATTGATGGGGATGCCATACAGATTCATGTCAAAAATCCTGAACTATCCCTTTAAGTAATTTTTTTTCTTATAAATTGTACTTAAAGTTGTTTTAATGCATAATACTTTCCACTCTTAATCAAATATATTTATGATTTAAATCATGTACAGTACTTTCTTTTCTATTAAATTTGACTATACACTTCTCACTACTTTTATTTAATTCATTAAATTATTTTGATTCACATGCTCACATCTTCTATAATGTCAACAGTAACCTGGAAATGTGTGGGATCAAACTCCCGAGCCCACTGAGAAGGGTCTGAGCACAGAGCTGCAGTTTTACAACAGCAGATTCAGGCCAGTAACCTTGAACACGTGCAGTAGGACACTGTGTGAACCTGCTAATTTGTGTAATTGTGCCATGTAGACAGCAACTGTTTGTACGTGTCGCCATGCATATTACCATTCAGGAAGGGATATCATCACCCTGACCTAACCCTAACCTCACCCAAACCTGAAACCAAAAATGACTGAAATTTCCATTAGCATAATAGTTGCTAAGATAAACCAAAGAAAGCATCAGTGCATGCTCTGAATACCACTGGCCTGAAACTGCTGTTGTAAAACTGGGGGCAAAAAAAGCATGGCTCTGTGTCATTACCATTAAGTTAGTTTGGAAGATTTATGAAACTTATATTATTAGTTTCATAAGTTCATAAATTAGTTTTGTATCCAGTGGATGTGGATAGAGTATATATACACTAATATAATATATATTTACTCTATCCACATTCACTGGATATGAGCAATCACATGCTCTGATTGGCTACTCTACTACAAGTGTTAGGGTTTTGCTGGGGACCGAACCCGGGTCGCTGGTGTAGTGATCCAGCAAACCCCCACTAGGCCACCAGGGGAATGACAAGTGCAGAGGAGTGAGGCGAGAGTAGAAAAACAGTTTATTTACAATATTTACAATCCAAGGCAAAAACAAAAGTATAATCCAAACGCTCAGAAGATAACCAGAAAAAAACCAAAAGTTCAAAGTCCAAACAAAGAGCCAAAAACCAGAAAAGAAGAGGCAAAAATTCAAACACTCAGAAGATCCAAAAATGGTAAACACAAAGTCCAAAAGCCACAGGCAAGGACCACGGAACAGCGGCTACTGGAGATAAATATAACAGCACAAAGACTCCGTGACTAGGGACCAAACTGAGGGGGTATAAATACACAAACTAAATAGGACACAGGTGACAATAATGAGGACTAGGCGGGGCACAAGGCACATGGAAAAACAAAGGCACATGGCTGTCAAAACAAAAACACAAAACACAGAAACAGTGGCGGCCTCTAGAGGCCAAAACAAACATGACAAGATAAGGAAATAACAGCGGCCTCTAGAGGCCAAAACAGTCCCAGTCCTAACAACAAGGATATCAACTCATATACTGTGAGTAGAGAAAAACAAAATGGCAACTTTATCAAGTATTTAAAAGAAACAGAAATAGCTAAAAGAATATAGGTCCCCCCCCCATCTCCTGTTCCACACTCCAGCCCAGTTGGTGGCACCTTTAAGTTGGTTTGCCAACCACCAAAAAAAACTGAAAGAAGAAAAAGAACAAAATGGCAGATGAAGTACTCTACTCAAAAACAAAAACCCCCAAAATACAAAAAAGCAACAAAATATGGAATAAAAGTATTTGATGGGAAAAATGTATTTTTTCAATAATTATTATTATAGCATTTTTCACAAATTGCTACTGTCATTCCACCAGTTTGTTTACATTCTAAGTGGAAATTATTTTGTTGGATGTTTTGTATAAAGTTTTTATTTATCGAATTTGCAAAAAATAAAAATGCTCTGTTTCTCAAAATCCAGTGAATCTGGATATAATAAGAGTTATTCTACTCAACCTCATCGTACATGGCTTATAGCCAGCTTGGCACATTCAAGTACAAAATCATATTCTTTTTCATATTTTTAAGGAATATGATTTAGAACTTGAATGAGCAGATTTTATGTTGTGTTTGTGAGACAAGCACTTTAAATTTTGTATTTTGGGCATAACTATTATTCTGATGCATTTGAATGCAATACATAATAGATGTAATAAATCATCATATGAAGTTACTCACTACTTGAGTAGCCATTCTATGAGATTCTTTTTCTACTCATACTTGTCATTATTTTCAAGAGTACTTTTACTCTGCTTGAGTCATTATTATTAAGAAACAATATTTGTACAACCCCGATTCCAAAAAAGTTGGGACAAAGTACAAATTGTAAATAAAAACGGAATGCAATAATTTACAAATCTCAAAAACTGATATTGTATTCACAATAGAACATAGACAACATATCAAATGTCGAAAGTGAGACCTTTTGAAATTTCATGCCAAATATTTGAAATTTCATGACCGCAACACATCTCAAAAAAGTTGGGACAGGGGCAATAAGAGGCTGGAAAAGTTAAAGGTACAAAAAAGGAACAGCTGGAGGACCAAATTGCAACTCATTAGGTCAATTGGCAACAGGTCATTAACATGACTGGGTATAAAAAGAGCATCTTGGAGTGGCAGCGGCTCTCAAAAGTAAAGATGGAAAGAGGATCACCAATCCCCTTAATTCTGCGCTGACAAATAGTGGAGCAATATCAGAAAGGAGTTCGACAGTGTAAAATTGCAAAGAGTTTGAACATATCATCATCTACAGTGCATAATATCATCAAAAGATTCAGAGAATCTGGAAGAATCTCTGTGCGTAAGGGTCAAGGCCAGAAAACCATACTGGGTGCCCTTGTTCTTCGGGCCCTTAGACGGCACTGTGTCACATACAGGCATGCTTCTGTATTGGAAATCATAAAATGGGCTCAGGAATATTTCCAGAGAACATTATCTGTGAACACAATTCACCGTGCCATCCGCCGTTGCCAGCTAAAACTCTATAGTTCAAAGAAGAAGCCGTATCTAAACATGATCCAGAAGCGCAGACGTCTTCTCTGGGCCAAGGCTCATTTAAAATGGACTGTGGCAAAGTGGAAAACTGTTCTGTGGTCAGATGAATCAAAATTTGAAGTTCTTTATGGAAATCAGGGACGCCGTGTCATTCGGACTAAAGAGGAGAAGGACGACCCAAGTTGTTATCAGCGCTCAGTTCAGAAGCCTGCATCTCTGATGGTATGGGGTTGCATTACTGTGTGTGTCATGGGCAGATTACACATCTGGAAAGACACCATCAATGCTGAAAGGTATATCCAGGTTCTAGAGCAACATATGCTCCCATCCAGACGACGTCTCTTTCAGGGAAGACCTTGCATTTTCCAACATGACAATGCCAAATCACATACTGCATCAATTACAGCATCATGGCTGCGTAGAAGAAGGGTCCGGGTACTGAACTGGCCAGCCTGCAGTCCAGATCTTTCACCCATAGAAAACATTTGGCGCATCATAAAACGGACGATACGACAAAAAAGACCTAAGACAGTTGAGCAACTAGAATCCTACATTAGACAAGAATGGGTTAACATTCCTATCCCTAAACTTGAGCAACTTGTCTCCTCAGACCCCAGACGTTTACAGACTATTGTAAAGAGAAAAGAGGATGTCTCACAGTGGTAAACATGGCCTTGTCCCAACTTTTTTGAGATGTGTTGTTGTCATGAAATTTAAAATCACCTAATTTTTCTCTTTACATGATACATTTTCTCAGTTTAAACATTTGATATGTTATCTATGTTCTATTCTGAATAAAATATGGAATTTTGAAACTTCCACATCATTGCATTCCGTTTTTATTTACAATTTGTACTTTGTCTTTGGGCTAAAATGTCTGCTGTTGCGGGGGTTTTTCCAAAAAATTGCAATGAAAGTTGCAGTATTTTTTAGGTTTTTGTTGCGATTACATTGCAGGAGGAAGTGAAAGTTGCAAGAAATTGTTGCGATTTTCTCTTTTTGTGATTAAAATTGAGTGATATGTTAAATATTAAGTTATTACTGAAAAACTATTGATTAAAAAAACAAAGACACTGAGAAATGGTCCTATAAACAACTTTACCAATATAAAAGATTACCAAGACTACAAAAATGCAGAAAAATAGGCTTTACTTATCCAAATGCACCTGTTGGTTCAAAAGTTAAAGTGCATAGAACCTCACAGCACACCATGAAGTTATCTTAAAATATAATATAAATGCCTCAGCTTTCATGTAAGAAAAAAACTATTAATCAGACCCTCCAGGATTTCGCGATGTTGCGATTTGCAACTTCAACGCAAATTCAACCAATCCCCGCGAATTCAGGGCGGTGTTGCAATTATATCCAATCACCTCAACTTTCCCGCAAATTTGACCAATCGTTGGCGTCGGCTTGAGGTGACATCGACAAACTACCTTCTGCCTTACTTCCGTGTATACGTTCAAGAGAAGCAGCATGTGCGAGTCAGTGTTTATGTAGGCTTAAATTCTGTTACTGAAAGTGTGTTATGTTTACAGTGAAGGACTGTGTGCACTTTACATTATTTTTTTACTTAATACAAGAAATTAATGGATGCCAACATTTTTACCAAAATGGTATTTTATTTTCCATTGTTTAGGCAGTTTCAGCATCATACTGTGAGATTCTGTTCAAATTGTTTTTTTCTTCAATGTAGCCTGAGCCATTTATTTTATTACAGTGGGGCAAAAAAGTATTTAGTCAGCCACCAATTGTGCAAGTTCTCCCACTTAAAAAGATGAGAGGCCTGTAATTTTCATCATAGGTACACTTAAACTATGAGAGACAGAATGGGGGGAAAGAATCCAGGAAATCACATTGTAGGATTTTTAATGAATTAATTGGTAAATTCCTCGGTAAAATAAGTATTTGGTCACCTACAAGCAAGCAAGATTTCTGGCTCTCACAGACCTGTAACTTATTCTTTAAGAGGCTCCTCTGTCCTCCACTCGTTACCTGTATTAATGGCACCTGTTTGAACTCATTATCAGTATAAAAGACACCTGTCCACAACCTCAAACAGTCACACTCCAAACTTCACTATGGCCAAGACCAAAGAGCTGTCAAAGGACACCAGAAACAAAATTGTAGACCTGCACCAGGCTGGGAAGACTGAATCTGCAATAGGACCTAGTGAATGACCTGCAGAGAGCTGGGACCAAAGTAACAAAGGTTACCATCAGTAACACACTACGCCGCCAGGGACTCAAATCCTGCAGTGCCAGACGTGTCCCCCTGCTTAAGCCAGTACATGTCCCGGCCCGTCTGAAGTTTGCTAGAGAGCATTTGGATGATCCAGAAGAGGATTGGGAGAATGTCATATGGTCAGATGAAACCAAAATAGAACTTTTTGGTAAAAACTCAACTTGTTGTGTTTGGAGGAGAAAGAATGCTGAGTTGCATCCAAAGAACACCATACCTACTGTGAAGCATGGGGGTGGAAACATCATGCTTTGGGGCTGTTTTTCTGCAAAGAGACCAGGACGACTGATCCATGTAAAGGAAAGAATGAATGGGGCCATGTATTGTGAGATTTTGAGTGAAAACCTCCTTCCATCAGCAAGGGCATTGAAGATGAAACGTGGCTGGGTCTTTCAGCATGACAATGATCCCAAACACACCGCCCGGGCAAAGAAGGAATGGCTTCGTAAGAAGCATTTCAAGGTCCTGGAGTGGCCTAGCCAGTCTCCAGATGTCAACCCCATAGAAAATCTTTGGAGGGAGTTGAAAGTCCGTGTTGCCCAGCGACAGCCCCAAAACATCACTGCTCTAGAGGAGATCTGCATGGAGGAATGGGCTAAAATACCAGCAACAGTGTGTGAAAACCTTGTGAAGACTTACAGAAAACGTTTGACCTCTGTCATTGCCAACAAAGGGTATATAACAAAGTATTGAGATGAACTTTTGTTATCGACCAAATACTTATTTTCCACCATAATTTGCAAATAAATTCTTTAAAAATCAGACAATGTGATTTTCTGGATTTTTTTTCTCATTTTGCCTCTCATAGTTGAGGTATACCTATGATGAAAATTACAGGCCTCTCTCATCTTTTTAAGTGGGAGAACTTGCACAATTGGTGACTGACTAAATACTTTTTTGCCCCACTGTAGTTTATAATTATTGTTTGATTTAGTCTTCAGGAGAGACTGCCTGCACACAGTACTAGTATTAATAGTTTTTTTTTTCTTACATGAAAGCTGAGGCATTTATATTATATTTTAAGGTAACTTCATGGTGTGCTGTGAGGTTCTATGCACTTTAACTTTTGAGCCAACAGGTGCATTTGGATAACTAAAGCCTATTTTTCTGCATTTTTGTAGTCCTGGTAATCTTTTATATTGGTAAAGTTGTTTATAGGACCATTTCTCAGTGTCTTTGTTTTTTTAATAGTTTTTCAGTAATAACTTAATATTTAACACATCACTCAATTTTAATCACAAAAAGAGAAAATCGCTAGCCTAGTAAACTAGACCCAACCACCTAGCGGCCAAAAATATTTTTGCCTTGCGACTGGGTCTAGCCTCGCACCATATAAACAAAAACACCCCGAGCATCAACTCGTGCCCGCCAATCACAATGCAAGGTTTTTGTTTGGATTCTTTGGGCGGGCTTTTGCAGGAGTGACGACAAAGCTCCGCGACGCTGGAGAAAGTACAACAGGAAAGATGGCTACGGCTAGTGAACAGCGCGCATTTGACTCCACTTTGGAATCAGTTTTAGAAGAATTAGACTTGGAGTTTTCGTTGAAACATGAGCAGGAAGAGGCTCTCCGCTCATTCCTTTTCAAGAAGGACGTTTTTGCTGTTTTGCCGACCGGCTATGGCAAAAGTCTGATCTACCAGCTGGCTCCGCTCGTAGCCAAAAGGATGGGCTAGTTTTTGCAGTACGAAGAATTAATAAACAGCTTTGAAACATTACTTTTTGATTGTTTCTTATTTTCCTGTTATTTTAAATTTAAGGGAAATTATTTCACCAAACACCACCAAATAAAAACTCTCAAAAACAGTTTAAGCAAACCCTTGAAAAACACTTGGAGAAAAATGTGTATGTGGTACAGACTCCAAACTTGTGGTCATTATCTCCAAACTTCTTAATATCTAGAACCTGTTTATTAATTAATACGCATTTTGAAAAATTATTTAATTTCAGGGCCTCCCCCACTGCTTTCTGTCGCTCTGACTACGTCACAGTCACTGTTGCACTGATTGGTCAGAGCATTGGCCTATACGCACAGAGACAGTTTGAAAGACAGCGGTTTGTTCCTCCTACCCGCTTCGGAGATGTCTACGGATCGAGGCCAGACTAAATATTCACATTTAGTCTGGCTTGCCAGGCTAGAAAATCGCAACAATTTCTCGCAACTTTCACTTCCTCCCGCAATGTAATTGCAACAAAAACCTAAAAAAACACCGCAACTTTCATCGCAATTTTTTGGAAAAAACCCCCGCAACATCAGACATTTTAGCCCGCAACAATCACAAAAAAGGCCCGCGGAATCCTGGGGGGACTGATTAATACTAGTACTGTGTGCAGGCAGTCTCTCCTGAAGACTAAATTAAACAATAATTATAAACTAATAAAATAAATGGCTCAGGCTTCATAGAAGAAAAAAAAACAATTTGAACAGATCTCACAGTATGATGCTGAAACTGCCTAAACAATGGAAAATAAAATACCATTTTGGCAAAAATGTTGGCATCCATTAATTTCTTGTATTAAGTAAAAAAAATAATGTAAAGTGCACACAGTCCTTCACTGTAAACATAACACACTTTCAGTAACAGAATTTAAGCCTACATAAACACTGACTCGCACATGCTGCTTCTCTTGAATGTATACACGGAAGTAAGGCGGAAGGTAGTTTGTCGATGTCACCTCAAGACGACGCCAACGATTGGTCAAATTTGCGGGAAAGTTGCGGTGATAGGATATAATTGCAACACCGCCCTGAATTCGCGGAGATTGGTTGAATTTGCATTGAAGTTGCAAATCGCAACATCACGAAATCCTGGAGGGTCTGACCAGTGGCAGAGGCAGCGCGAGTGAGTGACGGTGAGACGGGGGGAGCGTGGGAGAGAGTGTGTGTGTGAGCATCAGTCCAGACATGTGGAATCCAACCAAACATGTTAAGAAGTGGGTTATGACCCAGAGGTCGGCAGACCATATAGCATGTAGACAGAGACAGGAAAGGCAGGAGAAACTTGATCTAAGTCCTATTTGGAAAGTTGTAAATTAAATTGTAATGACTGGCTATTGCTGATATGTGGTTTGATGTTGTGACATGTAAGTAAGTTTAGCAAACAATTGACTTGATTGATGTAGATTTATGGTGTGAGATGTAAAAAACTATTGTTAATATGGGAATTGATGGTGTGAGATGTAAACAAGTAATGCAAATAATAGTGTAGATTGATGAGATGTAAATAACTAAGAAAGAAAGAAAGCACAACTTTATTCATCACATACTTGTGAAATTTCCTCTCTGCATTTAACCCATCTGAAGCAGTGAACACACACATGCACGCACGCACGCACACACACACACACACACACACACACACACATACCCACAGTGGCGTGCACAGATAGACACGAGGTGGTGCTCAAGCATCTGCCCCTCTGCCCTCTGTCCAAAAAAGTGCCCTTTTGAATTTTTTTTTTTTTACAGTTTACTGAGGCCAATGTCGACATGATCTTTTAGAAAAGCCGCGGCATTAAAAGCATGTGTGAAAATAATGTCCCGATGTGTGCCCCCTCCGCACACACACCGGACCTCTGTCTCTCTTGCTCTGTCACGTGAACAAGCGTGCAGTGCATTCAATGTGAGGTTGCAGCAGCATAGTGTCCTGGAAGCCACGGCCTTGTCATAGCGCAGACAACACATCAGGCAGTCAGTCAGCTTTTAAAAGAAAAATTTATTTTTCTATTTTGTTCAACTAGAGATTCCTGGCAAAGTCAAAAAGCCTTGATGTAATAAATTAACATTAAGTGGTTGTTTTACACCTTTAAAGGTCCCATGGCATGGTGGTTTGTTGATGCTTTAAACGGGCTCGTGGAGGTTTCCGGATGTTATATCTGCAGTCTTTCTCGAAATGAACCCTCGGCACGTAGATATAGCCTCCTGGGAGAAAGCCCCATTTCAGCGCTTTTCCCAGTGCGTCGTTTTGCTAATGAGAAGCAGGAGGCGGGGAAGGGTAGAGGGTGGGGGTGGGTCTTATCATTAATATTCATGACATGTAAACGTGTTACCTCTGATTGGCTAACAGCACTGTGACGCCACCTCCAGTGGGTCAGAACAAGCGGATGTGGGTGTCTTACTATGGCGAGAGAGAAGGAACAAACCGCGAAGGGAAAAATACCGCACACTGACGTCATTAAGGTGCGACGCAAGGAAATAAAATAAATTCAACAAATGTTTGGGTTTTTACTGAACAAACAAACAAATAAAATGAACGAGTGACTTAAAAAAAGAATGTGGGTGTCTTTGTAAAAACTGTTTTGATTGGCTATTATAACAGAGCATGCTGCATGCTTTTTGGTTTTGTAGCGCAGAGTACCTGGCTAACTGCAGGAAGTAGTTAGCTGCACAGCTAATGTAGCCATTGCAAGGCTAACGTGGCACCGATTTTAAAACACGGCAAAACATAAGCTCATAAGTTACAGTCAATTTCCAGACTAAACTCAGTTTAACAGAGCATGCTGCATGCTTTTTGGTTTTGTAGCGCAGAGTACCTGGCTAACTGCAGGAAGCGGTTAGCTGCACAGCTAATGTAGCCATTGCAAGGCTAACGTGGCACCGATTTTAAAACACGGCAAAACGACTTAACAGTTATACACTTACTTGTTCGGTGTTTGTGGCTGATGCGGCAGGGATGCTTGGTACGGACCCAGGCTTCAGTGACAGTTGATGTGCAAAACCTGCCCTGTACTGTCCCAAGTTGTGGAAACATTCATCAGGAAAATGCTTCTGACAAACATACACCGTCTTAGGTAGACTCGACGGCGTATTATTGGAGTAAATAAAATTAAGCCACTGTGTCTTCAGGGGCTCTCCCGTCGGCAGTAAAAACAGACTCCTTTCTGTGTTGTCACATCCATGTACAGCGCAACTTCCATGTTTGGTGGCAACTTTTGAGCTGGGCAGGCAATCCATACAGTGGGTGGGAATCCAGAGGGGGGGCATGGGGATCATCTCCCTTGCTGACATAGGCAAGGGAAGAGTTTATCAACGCGCCGTTTTGACACTCCATTCTCAAATGTTGGGCATAGTTTGGTTTACACATTATGAAATTTCTAGCCACTGGGGTGACTTAAGAAGGTCAGAGGAACTCATTTTAACGTTAAAAAACCTCAGAAAGTGAAAATTTCATGCCATGGGACCTTTAAAAACTAAAACGGGTCAGTGGCGACCCAAACACAAGAGGAGGGTTAAATCTCAGACTTTTATAATAAGGTGTTCCACATGCGCAAAAAAGTGCCCTTTTTTCCCCCCAGAGCACTTGCCCCCCAAAATGTCTGTGCACGCCACTGCATACCCAGAGCAGTGGGCAGCCATGCTAACAGTGCCTGGGGAGCAGTTGGGAGTTAGGTGCCTCACTCAAGGGCACCTCAGCCCAAGGCCGTCCCATATTAACCTAACTGCATGTCTTTGGACTGTGGAGGAAACCGGAGCACCCATAGGAAACCCACGCAGACAACATGCAAACTCCGCACAGAAAGGCCCTCGCCGGCCGCTGGGTTCAAACCCAGAATCTTCTTGCTGTGAGGCGACTGTGCTAACCACTTACACCACCGTGCCACCCACATGGCTAATTATGTGAATTGGTGGTGTATATTGTGAATAAGTTTTACAAATTACAGTGTAGATTGATGGTGAAACGTAGGCTTAATAAATTACCAATATCTGCATTGACGTGAGATATAAATAAGTAGGCCATAAGTTGATAAAATATGTATTAAGCCGATGGTGCGATAAATAAAAATGTTTTGAGAGATATTATTGACCACTGTGAGTGAAGGGCTCCCCCTCCTTACAAAAGCCAATTTAACCACTGGATGGAAGGATTGAAAATTTCAGTTTATGTGTAATGAATATAGAATATATGAAATTCTACCTTTCTGAATTAATTTATGAAAAAAATGAACTTTTTCACGACATTCTATTTTTTTTTCATGCACTAGTAGACTGCAGAGCAATTGTCATGCAAAGCCTCTGCATCCTATCTGTACAGGCAAACACCTCACCCTCCAGCCTTGTGTGTGACAGTCATTGACTAGGCCTTCATACTTCTACTTCTTCCATTCAAAGGCCTCCTCCATTCAATCCTCCCAAGGCACTGTTAGTTCCGACATGACCACAATCTTCATTATTTCTGATACCAGGATGATGTCTGGTCCTGATCGTGTTTTGTGTATTCTCCCTGGCTTTTCTCTGGGTCTAACAAAGGAGATTGTAGGCATAGTGGATTTGGAGTTTCTGTTGGAAAAGTTTTGAAGAGATTGAAACATTGAAATCGACGAAACATTGAAGAAGGGCGGTGCCCATTTGATAACCTGCAGAAGCCACTCAACTCTTGCCCAGTAGAGAGTGGTGCCTTAAGGGAGAGGAGTACAAGAGAGAGCAATGCTGCTGGATCACAGATGGTGCAGGGGTGAGTACCTGTAAAGGTGAGCCAGGTGCGATAAACCTATCATATTTTGCATAAAGCTGTTATCATGCTTGATCTGAATCTTTCTAACAGGAAATTATATCTAGTGACCACTAACATCTTAAAATTATCTGCCAGTGATTAGTTGTGAGTGTCACGGCTATGAGTGCAAACTTTTCATCCAACAAGGCAGCTGCACACCAACAGTAGGCGTTGCTAAGTTTCTTGTTCTGGAATCAGGTGTGTGACTGCTTGTGTAGGAAAAAATGTTATTGCTTTTCTCTTCCATTCTTCGTTTGCTGTGTACAGTGGTGCTTGAAAGTTTGTGAACCCTTTAGAATTTTCTATATTTCTGCATATGACCTAAAACATCATCAGATTTTCACACAAGTCCTAAAAGTAGATAAAGAGAACCCAGTTAAACAAATGAGACAAAAAATATCCTACTTCGTCATTTATTTATTGAGGAAAATGATCCAATATTACATATCTGTGAGTGGCAAAAGTATGTGAACCTCTAGGATTAGCAGTTAATTTGAAGGTGAAATTAGAGTCAGGTGTTTTCAATCAAAGGGTTGACAATCAGGTGTGAGTGGGCACCCTGTTTTATTTAAAGAACAGGGATCTATCAAAGTCTGATCTTCACAACACATGTTTGTGGAAGTGTATCATGGCACGAACAAAGGAGATTTCTGAGGACCTCAGAAAAAGCATTGTTGATGCTCATCAGGCTGGAAAAGGTTACAAAACCATCTCTAAAGAGTTTGGACTCCACCAATCTACTGTACAGTCAGACAGATTGTGTACAAATGGAGGAAATTCAAGACCATTGTTACCCTCCCCAGGAGTGGTCGGCCAACAAAGATCACTCCAAGAGCAAGGCGTGTAATAATCAGCGAGGTCACAAAGGACCCCCAGGGTAACTTCTAAGCAACTGAAGGCCTCTCTCACATTGGCTAATGTTCATGAAATAATTCCCATGAGAATTTAATTTCTTTAAGTCATTTTCTCTCAAAAACGTGTGGCAAATTGATTTATTATTTTTGCCCCCACAAACATGAGGCGAGCATACTGAGGGATTAAGGGAGTCAAACAGTGACAGTTTAAAATTGCAATACGTTGTAATACTACAACTGTCCACCAGGGAGCGCGACGCAGGGGTTTAAAATCACCGAGAGCATGCCTGAATATAAAACAGCCTCATTATGACGAGCGAGACATCTCGAAACAAACAAAATTTATTTAAACTAAGAATTAAATAGTTAAGAGGTAATTAAACAAACACAGAAATGAATGAATAATAACATTAAATAAACGAGTATATAAATGCAAGAAAAATGAACGGAAAAAAGAAAATTAATATAGCGATAGCCAAATGAAATAATGCATTATTTTTAATACTTCAAAGCATCTATCTTTTTTTTAAATAAGTATTTATATAATTTACCATTACTCTGTGCAAGCGATCCGGAAAGACTGCAAAGAGAAACAGGAACTGTCCCAACAGCCGTGGTGCGCACACGGCGCTTTTTAAATGTGACGCGTAATTCCGTTTCCAGTAATTTCTACGGGCAACAAAATCTGAGGTACGCGTGAAGAGTGTTCCAGAAGTCACCTCCTCCTAGCCTGACTGTTTAACGCGGCTGCCTGTAAATATAATTCGTCCTGTACTTTTGAGGAAACATGGCTAAGTGGGGAGAAGGAGACCCTCGGTGGATCGTGGAAGAAAGAGCGGATGCTACAAATGTCAACAATTGGCACTGGTAAGATAAGGAAAGGACACGAAACCGGCATGTGGCTATTGATAACCATCTAGGTTAGCATCTTTGCTAACCATCTAGGCATAGCCTGGAATATCACCGGCGCGCTAGCGTAATCGGCTACTCTCTCTCATATATATATATATATATATATATATATATATATATATATAGGACCGGGATCATCTTCATATTGTGACCCATTATTGCACATTCCGGGACATGCTGTATAGCTTGGACTTCAAAACAACCCATACTCATACCCCTTAAACGTGTCCGCTTTTCAAATTTGCTTATTTTAGGTTTTTATTCTATTTATAGAATTACTTTTGTCTTTATTTTTTTATCATAACTGTTCAAGCACCAGTCACCTAAGCGAATTCCTTGTATTTGAGAGCGGACTTGGTAATGTTCTGGTTCTGATATGTGACAGATTTTTTGGGAGGTCGGCAGTTAGCTTAGACATGTAGCATTGTTTTCCAGGCGCTGTGTTAGCTAGCTAGCTGGCTCATTAATCATGATCTGGACTCTCCGTAGCCTCTGATCGTGTTGCTTCATTTTGGTCCACAGTCGAGGTGACTACAAAAGGAGGGTGCGATGGGTTCTGGGTTCCCCACAGCGGTGCGATGGGTTCTGGGTAACGGGACACTGGCAACATGAATAACGAGATGCTGCCGATATGGACAGGAGGTCCATTGCTTTGGGCAGATGCTTTCCAGGCTGTTCTTGTTGTTTCTTTCCTTGTTTTCTCTACGAGTGAATAGTCTAGAAAAAAAAAATCCGCGCTATTGCAGCAACAACGCCTAGAACATGTTTACAATACCAACAACGACTCCTTATAGTAATAAGCGCATATGGCTGGCTTTAAATCATGTCTGAGTGTCCATAAGCTTACCAGAAGAATGTTCATAACTGAGTACGCTTACCGTTTCAATTCCATTCATTCATCCTGTGCAGCTGCTTTTTCTTGGTCAGGCTCGTGGTAGCTCTGGAGCTTATCTCGGGAGTACTGGGGTGAGGCAGGAATACACCCTGGGTAGTAGTAATAATACATTTTATTTCATAGGTGCCTTTCTGTCACTCAAGGTCACCTTCCAAAGAGTGCAAAGTAGACACATTAAATAACAACATGGAGTATACAACATTAAAAACAAATTAAAATAAAACAATGCAATTGAGTCAGTGAAATAGAAAAGGCAGTCTTAAAGGGCACATCTCGGGTAAATTCAGGAGCAAGATCAATTTATTTTATTTTATATTAAACTTGTCAAATATGTGTCACATTTTGTATTTTGTGCAATATTTTTTTTTTTTTTTTTTTACCTTGCGCAATACCAGAAATATTCAGTTGAAATCAAGCCATTTGAGGCGAATTGGTCTGCCTCTGAAAAAACTTGGCATTTAGATTTCCCGGCAAACATTGATTTTCGTGACGTCGTGTGTGGGACGCCTCCTTCTGAATCCTACGTCAGCGCTGGCTTGTTTATGAGGAAACGACCTGGTGGTTTTCTGCAAATTTCTTCAACGTTATCACGTAATTATTAAAATGGTTAACAGATGTATCACAGGAGGGTGTAGCAACACCAATCATGATGGGATTAGTACTCATCGTTTTCCAAAAGACCGGACAATGAGAGAGAAATGGGAGCACTTGGTCTACACAGGCTGTGCACTGAAACCGTGCAAAGCTCGCGCAGCCTGCTGGCGCTTCCGCAGGTGACGTCACGAATCTGGATCCAGACTCCCTTGGGATTTTTCCAGACGCGTTTTTTAATTTTTTTTTTTCTGCTGTAGACAGCTGGCCTTGTACAAAATTACCCTTCTGGATGAGTGTGTAAAGGGACATACCTTCATATTTAAAAAAAAAAAAAACGAAATTGGTCCCGGATATGCACTTTAAACAGGTAGGTTTTGAGTGTGGACTTGAATTGAGTGAGAGTTTATGTTCCTTATGACGGGTGGTAAAGAATCCCAGAGCTGGGGAGCAGAGCGGCTGAAAGCTCTACTCCTAATGGTGATGAGACGGGCGGAGGGGACAGTCAAGTGAATAGAAGAGGATGATCTGAGGGAGTGGCAACATGGAGAAGATTGGAAAGATGTAATGGAGCAAGATTATGAATGGTCTTGAATGTGAGCAGAAGGATTTTGTAATCGATGTGGAATTTGACCGGGAGCCAGTGAAGCTGTTGCAGGACAGGAGTGATGTGATGAATGGAGGCCGTTCTGGTGATGATACAGGCAGCTGAATTCTGGACCAGTTGAAGCTTGTGAAGAGATTTGTGGGTGAGACCAAAAAGGAGGGAGTTGCAGTCGTCCAGGCGGGAGGTGACGAGGCTGTGAACAAGGATGGCAGTGGTAAGGGAGGGGCAGAGGCAGTTGATGTTACGCAGATGGAAATAGTATGGATAGTTCATCAAAGGACAACACACAATATACCGTAATCTCCATCCATTGTTGATCCTGCTTATTTTACTGACGGTCGTGGGTGAGCTGGTATAAAACTATATAAGATGGTTATCAGACCTGTGATGATGTATGGGGCTGAAACTTGGGCTCTTAAAGTGCCATTCCACCATTGGACGTATTTTTTTTGGCATAAAATACAATATATTTTATGACAACATGACTAGACAGAGAAATCTTTTAGCTTCAAAATGATATATCAAACAATTTTTTGACAACGAGTGATGTGATGAATGGAGGCCGTTCTGGTGATGATACAGGCAGCTGAATTCTGGACCAGTTGAAGCTTGTGAAGAGATTTATGGTGATGTGATGAATGGAGGCCGTTCTGGTGATGATACAGGCAGCTGAATTCTGGACCAGTTGAAGCTTGTGAAGAGATATTAATTTTGCGACCAAAGTCACCTACCCTTTTAATTTCCGCGCGGTAGTGAAATGTGATGTCATCGGCAGGTTCCCCTTCTTGTGTACCACGTCACGTGTGACGTGGCACAGATTATCAGCAATGGCGGATAGAACGCGGTTGTCAGCTTCGGAAAAGAAGCGAAGGAAAATAGCAAGTGATGCCCAAAGGAGACGGTCGATGGTGAATATCGGCACAGCAATCGACAAGTGGAAATCGCGTTCTATCCGCCATTGCTGATAATCTGTGCCACGTCACACGTGACGTGGTACACAAGAAGGGGAGCCTGCCGATTACATCACGTTTCACTACCGCGCGGAAATTAAAAGGGTAGGTGACTTTGGTCGCAAAATTAATATACTTGTCGTTGTCAAATTGTTTGATTTATATCATTTTGAAGCTAAAAGATTTCTCTGTCTAGTCATGTTGTCATAAAATATATTGTATTTTATGCCAAAGAATACATCCAATGGTGGAATGGCACTTTAAGAAGAGTGAAGAGATGAGAATGCTGTGTTGGATTTTGGGTGTAAGCCTACGAGACCAGCTGAGAAGTGAACAGGTATGAAAACAGCTTGGAGTAGCATGCATCAATGAAAGTTAAAGAATCAAGACTTGGGTGGTATGGGCATGTCAAGAGAAGCAAGGATTATATCAGGACTGCCTTAGAGATGCCAGTAGTGGGTAGACGAAGTCGAGGAAGGCAGAAGCTTTGGTGGAGTGACTGTGTGAAGAGGGGCATGCAAGGAAAAGGGGATTTCTGCACAAGAGACACATAACAGAAAGAGGTGGCGTACACTGACCAAAGTGGTTGACACACACACACACACACACACACACACACCCCAACGGAAACCAGCAGCCTGAAGGAGAGGACGTTGGTGGGCAGCCATTGAGAGACTGTCTAACCCCTGTATCAAGGGGAAAATGACATTTAGATGATCTGGGTGAGCTGGAGCCAATCCCAGCTGACATTGGGTGAGAGTCAGGGTACACCCTGGACCCTCTAGCGGGATTAACGCAGAGAGACAGCCGTTCATGCTCACATAAACTCCTATGGACCATTTAGAGGAGCCAGTTGACCTAATTTGCATGTATTTAGACTGTGGAAGGAAACCAGAGCACCCAGAGGAAACCCACACTGGCATGACAGGCCTGCCTCCTACTCTCTGGCTACATCCACACGACAACGGCAACGAGATGTTATTTAAAAATATATCTCGTCCAAATGGACAACAATCAGTAAAATATCAGGTCCATATGGCAACGCAACACTTGCTGAAAACGATGCAATACACATGCCACACCTCTAGGGGCGCTGTAAGACGGTCCCTTCGGAGACACCAGAACAATAGAAGTAGTAAGGACGCATGCGCATAAACTATTATGTGCGAGACTTCATATTAGCCACAAAGTCAGGAAAATCTGTTTGTAAAATTACATTATAATGACCAAATACAATGAAAAGTATTTTTCCAGTCTCACCTGTGAAAGGTAATCCCGTGTGATCTCGTTTGGACGGCAAACCTGTTGGTACAGTTAAACGCAGCTAATCTTTATTCTCCGCTTTGACCTCTCCAAAATGGCGGCGAGGATGACGTATGATTCTACACGGAAGGTGGCGTCTTTAATGGTCCGGAATAAATTGAATGATACACGTTGATGGATTAATTTGCTCCTCTACGCCCTTTTTGAGGCATGTATTGTAGGACTTAAACCAACATCTGAAGAGGTGAGATTGCTTCTTTTTTTTCTCTATTTTTGCTGGCGGGATTGACTCTGCCCTAAGGGCTATTCTCTCTCTCTCTCTCTCTCTCTCTCACTTTGCACCATTACACAATAAATATTCACAGTGAAAATATTTTGTAAGCGCGTTTCATGAACCAAGTTATAGGATTTGTTGACAACTCGCATCGCAATGAGATGATCATTGGCACTACTGGTGTTAAGAATCAGACCATTTCATAAATGAATATTTTGCTGTAGAGCTGCAGTGTTTGTACAATTGCATGTTTTTGCAGTTACTGTCACTATTCTGCTTCTTGCATTACTACTGTGAACTAACACTGAACATAATAATAATAATAATATCCAAGCTCGTGTTCCACTCTCACTAGTGCTCTGTAAGGCTTTTTCCTGGTGATATTCGTTACACTTCTACCCGGCGTGAAGCACTCACAGTCATGTGGTTGTGACGTCATCGTAAACAAATCCGTTTTACTCATCCAGACGACTTCACAACGGCAACGTTGCCAGATCTTTCCACTCTGGAACCCGTTCTCAAAAAGATTGCGTTTTGGGCACCCAAAATGCCGGTGCCGTGTGGACGCCAGGCCTAAACGATAAGCAATTGTATCGGAGTCACCTGAATCCGTTGCCGTGTGGACAGGGCCTCTGTAACAGGGTCTTTCAGGGAGATTTTGTGGCAAACATCTATCTAGAATTAAATCAGTATCAATCCATCAATCATTAAAATCAGGACACAAGTGTTTTACTGGGAAATATACCACTCATATATTTTTCATACAAGCTTCATCCAGAAATCCAAAACCATTATATAAATCTCTGTATGTCACTTGTGAAGAAATAAATGAATTGTTTTGGGTACTTTTTGTTTGTAAACATGTTTTTGTATAAAAAAAAAACACACATTAGCTTAAAGATATGAAGTTTTTATCTCCTCGTGTTGAAAAAAACCTCATTTTTCATACAGAAAGCCTCTAGCTGACCAGCAAGTTCAAATCCAACAAAGTTTTAGTGAATGAGGAGTGATACCCACAATCCTTCCTTTTCTTTTCTCTTTTCAGTTGCCATTAAGTCAGTTGTATTGCAAGTGAACAAAAGGCATTTATGCCGTGTGTGCAGTGATTTTTCTTCATGCAGATAACATCATGCAAATATTGCACTTTGTCATTTCTTGAATGTTCTCAAATATTCGTCATACTGAACATGCTGATGTAAAACTTGCTATGCCCCTGTATCTGTGATTTTTTGGATTTGTAAACCCAAGTTGTCACTCTTTTTTTGGTTAGGACGGAGAGGGATGCTACAAACTGGTCATCAGAGAAGTTGAAAGAGCTTCTGGTGGGCTTGCAAGTAGAAAACGATGAAGGCAAGTGTGAAATCACAGAGGTCAGCAAGATGGAAGGAGAGGCCTCGATCAACAACCGCAAAGGGAAGCTCATTTTCTTCTACGAATGGAACTTAAAGGCTAAGTGGAAAGGTGAGAACAAGATAATTGTAAAGCACATCTCAACATGTAATCGCAGGTGGAAGTAGTGGTGTGCGTGTTGCTACATAATCACCGTTATGACTGTCGGAATGAATGCAGCTGTTCAAATTTTCCATACCATTTACTTATCGTGGCGCATTTTTATCAGTAAAATCGTATTTTCTCCTTGTTAAAGTGACGATGTTCCCCTTGTGTGGTTTATGTAACATGAAGGAAGAGTGTAGTGATACTGTATGTGACAGTTTAAAATAAGTACATCTCGTCTCGTCTTCTTCCGCTTATCCGGGACCGGGTCGCGGAGGCAGCAGTCTAAGCATGGAAGCCCAAACTTCCCTTTCCCCAGACACCTCGGCCAGCTCCTCGGGAAGAACACCGAGGCGTTCCCAGGCCAGCTGAGAGACATAGTCCCTCCAGCGTGTCCTGGGTCTTCCCTGGGGCCTCCTCCCAGGGGGACATGCCTGGAACACCTCCCCAGGGAGGCGTCCAGGAGGCATCCGAAAAAGATGCCCGAGCCACCTCAGCTGGTTCCTCTCGATGTGGAGGAGCAGCGGCTCTACTCCGAGCTCCTCCCGAGTGACTGTGCTTCTCACCCTATCTCTAAGGGAGCGCCCAGCCACCCTGCGAAGGAAACTCATTTCAGCCGCTTGTATCCGCGATCTTGTATTTTCTGTCATTACCCAAAGCTCATGACCATAGGTGAGAGTTGGAACGTAGATCGACCGGTAAATTGAGAGCTTCGCCTTTTGGCTCAGCTCCTTCTTCACCACGACGGACCGGTAAAGCGACCGCATCACTGCGGAGGCTGCACCGATCCGCCTGTCGATCTCACGCTCCATCCTTCCCTCACTCGTGAACAAGATCCCGAGATACTTAAACTCCTCCACTTGAGGCAGGACTTCTCCACCAACCTGGAGAGGGCAAGCCACCCTTTTCCGGTCGAGAACCATGGCCTCGGACTTGGAGGTGCTGATTCTCATCCCAGCCGCTTCACACTCGACTGCAAACTGCCCCAGTGCATGCTGAAGGTCCTGGTTTGAAGAAGCCAACAGGACAACAACATCCGCAAAAAGCAGAGATGAAATCCTGTGGTTCCCAAACAGGATTCCTTCCGGCCCCTGGCTGCGCCTAGAAATTCTGTCCATAAAATTTATGAACAGAACCGGTGACAAAGGGCAGCCCTGCCGGCGTCCAACATGCACTGGGAACAGGTCTGACTTACTGCCGGCAATGCGAACCAGACTCCTGCTCCGTTCGTACAGGGACCGGACAGCCCTTAGCAAAGAGCCCCGAACCCCATACTCCTGAAGCACCCCCCCACAGAATACCACGGGGGGCACGGTCGAATGCCTTCTCCAGATCCACAAAGCACATGTGGACTGGTTGGGCAAACTCCCATGAACCCTCGAGCACCCTATGAAGGGTATAGAGCTGGTCCAGTGTTCCGCGACCAGGACGAAAACCGCATTGTTCCTCCTGGATCCGAGGTTCGACTATTGGTCGAATTCTCCTCTCCAGTACCCTGGAGTAAACTTTCCCTGGGAGGCTGAGAAGTGTGATTCCCCTATAATTGGAGCACACTCTCCGGTCCCCTTTCTTAAGAGGGACCACCACCCCAGTCTGCCACTCCAGAGGCACTGTCCCCGCCCGCCATGCGATGTTGCAGAGGCGAGTCAACCAAGACAGCCCCACAACATCCAGAGACTTGAGATACTCAGGGCGGATCTCATCCACCCCCGGTGCCTTGCCACCGAGGAGCTTGCAAACCACCTCAGTGACTTCGGCTTGGGTAATGGACGAGTCCACCTCTGAGTCATCAGCCTCAGTCTCCTCAGTGGAAGACATGACGGTGGGATTGAGGAGATCCTCAAAGTATTCCTTCCACCGCCCGACAATGTCCCCAATCGAGGTCAACAGCTCCCCACCCGCACTGTAAACAGTGTTGGCAGAGTACTGCTTCCCCTTCCTGAGGCACCGGGTGGTTTGCCAGAATTTCTTCGAGGCCGACTGATAGTCCTTCTCTATGGCCTCCCCGAACTCCTCCCAGTTCCGAGTTTTTGCCTCCGCAACTGCCCGAGCTGCAGCACGCCTGGCCTGCCGATACCCGTCGGCTGCCTCAGGAGTCCCAGAGGTCAACATGGCCCGATAGGATTCCTTCAGCTTGACGGCATCCCTTACTTCCGGTGTCCACCACCGGGTTCGGGGATTGCCGCCACGACAGGCACCGGAGACCTTGCGGCCACAGCTCCGAACAGCTGCGTCCACAATGGAGGTAGAGAACATGGTCCACTCAGACTCAATGTCCCCCGCCTCCCTCGGAAGCTGGGAAAAGCTCTCCCGGAGGTGGGAGTTAAAGACCTCCCCAACAGAGTGCTCGGCCAGACGTTCCCAGCAGACCCTCACCATACGTTTGGGCCTGCCAGGTCTGTCCAGCTTCCTCCTCCGCCAGCGGATCCAACTCACCACCAGGTGGTGATCAGTTGACAGCTCAGCCCCTCTCTTCACCCGAGTGTCCAAGACATAGGGCCGGAGATCAGATGAAACGACTACAAAGTCGATCATCGACCTCCGACCTAAGGTGTCCTGGTGCCACGTGCACTTATGGACACCCCTATGCTCGAACATGGTGTTCGTTATGGACAAACCGTGACTAGCACAGAAGTCCAATAACAAAACACCACTCGGGTTCAGATTGGGGAGGCCGTTCCTCCCAACCACGCCCCTCCAGGTGTCACTGTCGTCGCCCACGTGAGCATTGAAGTCCCCCAGTAGCACAATGGAGTCCCCAGTCTGAGCACCCCTCAGTACCTCTCCCAGGGACTCCAAGAAGGCCGGATACTCTATACTGCTATTTGGCCCGTAGGCACAAACAACAGCAAGAGCCCTCTCCCCAATCCGAAGGCGCAGAGAGGCGACCCTCTCGTTCACTGGGGTAAACTCCAACACATGGCGGCTGAGCTGGGGAGCTATAAGCAAGCCCACACCAGCCCGCCGCCGCTCACCACGGGCGACTCCAGAGAAGTGGAAAGTCCAGCCCCTCTCGAGGAGCTGGGTTCCAGAGCCCAAGCTGTGCGTGGAGGTGAGCCCGACTATCTCTAGCCGGTACCTCTCAACCTCCCGCACAAGCTCAGGCTCCTTCCCCCCCCAGCGAAGTGACATTCCATGTCCCAACAGCCAGCCGCTGTGTCCGGGGATCAGGTCGTCGAGGCCCCTGCCTTCGACTGCCACCCAATCCACACTGCACCAAACCCCTACTGCTACCTCTGTGGGTGGTGAACCCACAGGAGAAAATAAGTACATATGCATTAGTATTCAAATGTGTCCAGACACCAAATGCAATTAAAATTTAAATACAGGTTTAAAGGAGCTTGATGGCCATAGTCTATATTGTTTTGTTTTTTATCAGAAATACTTGTTAAATAAAAATGTGCATATTTTTATGTAAAGCATTTTGTTTTCTTATTTTAGGGACCTCGAATTCAGGGATCAAATACAAAGGCGAAATTGATGTTCCAAACCTTTCTGATGAAAATGATGAGGATGACCTGGATGTAAGTTATTCTAGTACCCAAAACACCTTGATTTCTGTATTATGCATTTATTTATTGGGTTTTATTGGGTTTTTCTTTTTTGCCCTCTGAGAAAAACATCATGAAATTCAATTGTGTGCCTAACTGCAGTGTGTGTGTGTGTGTGTGAGATTTACACGCCTATCTAAATTATTCATGTCTATTCACTTGAGTAATTTTCACTTCCAACGATTTTCTCAAGCTGTTTGATAATTGTGACCTTTTGTTTCTCGGTGGGGGAAACAGATCAGTGTGTCCCTTTGTAAAGATGAGCCTGACACACCACTCTTCACTTTGATGAAAAATGAGGGTGCACAGAAAGTCCGTGAGGCACTGAGCAGCTACGTTGAGCTTCTCAAAACAGGTTAGCCATTCTTACATAGCTTCCGACGGTTTTTGTTAATACTCCAGTAAAGAAGTAGCATCCTTTTATCCTGAACTTGGGTATTACAAGAGAAACTGTGTTACATGTATGAAAGGGCTACAGGCAAGGTGTGGCATCTTGACAGCGAGTTGGCTTCCTTTTGTGCAGGATAGTAGTACACTGCAGTTGCAAGGAGGAAACACTAGAGGTCGATAGATGAAGCCAGATTTAGATTTAAAGGTCCCATTGCATCGTTTTTTCATTAATTGTGTGGTGGTTTCTAGTATGAATGCCCTGTGAGCCGGTTTTGGTGAAAAAAATGCTGTGGTTCTCCTGTTTCAGGCTGTTCTAGTTTGGTGGAGGAGTGGGTGGCGGGAGAAGACAAGATTTCAGCTCTTACTCATTAATATTCATGACCTGTAAACGTGTTACCTCTGATTGGCTCACAGCACTGTGATGCTACCTCCAGTGGGTCAGAACAAGCGGATGTGGCTGTCTTTGTAAAAACTGTTTTGATTGGCTATTATGGTCTCGACATTGATGTTTTGACCAATAACAATGTAGCTGACACGAATTTTACATCACATTCAACAAGATTAAAGATGGCGACTTACAAATGTGTAAACATCGTTGGAGTTAATAAAGTTTGAACAGCATGAAGGAACATACCCCAACCCCCCTGAAATTAATAAAAAAAAATTCTCAACGGATTTGGCAGAATATAAAAAGGTCGTTTTTTACTCAGAAAAAGCGGAAAACCCTCATCCCTGCCTAGCTTGTGACCATGTCATGCATGCTAACGTGGAGAATATGAACATGCTATTTTGTAACAAAAACCAAACAAAAAGTTCATGTTTTACTTACAGCTTGTGAGCTGGTGGTCGATCGTCTTGAAGGCACCGGAGTTTGAAAAGTCACTGTGGTTGAAATGATCAGAACACAGTACTAACATTGCATTATACTTCGCTGGTGGTGTTCCAAAGATAAATTCCAACCATTTCTTCTTCACCTCTTCTATCTTAGGCAAGAAATGCAACGTTGATGTGTTACTGCCACAAGTAACACAGGCAAGAACTTGTCCAGACATGTTTTCAACTTGCTGTTAGGTCCTCTTCGTTAGCTACTGACGAGATGGGCTCTGCTATCTCTCCTCTCACTTAAATCCGAACTTTCTTCCCGTGGGCGGTCACAAGCCAAGGTGGGCGAGGCCATGAGTATTAATTTTCGAAGTGACGCAAGTTCGTACGGCTTTTTCAGATTCGCTCGTTTTTCTAACTATTTTCTTTCATAAGCTAATACGGGGAATGGGAGTAGAATTACATTTTCGCTTGCATATGCAACTCGGAGTGAACTATGGTATTTCAAAAAGAGCCAGTATTAAACGTTTTTGGTGGAAGGGCACCTTTAAATCTAAATGCACCATGAGGAGCCTGAGGGAAACGGAATTTAAATGCACTGTATACTTGTGTATGGATGTATTGACAAAGTTCTCTTGAATCTAAATATTGAAGACACCTAAATGTCAGGAAGTATGCCAGTAAGAACAAATTAGAAAGTGTCATTTTATAAGTCTGTCTTTAGTTTTTGGGGATGATCACTAGTGCCACAAATACCGTTGGAATACTTCTTTTCTCCAGGTTTAGGAGTGATTCAGTATGTTGGCTTTATACTGTATGTATGCAGGTTCATGATGAATTTGTCTGACCTCTCATTTGCAGAGTTCACACAGGGTATGATCTTACCAACAGCCAATGGTGTGACCAAACAGCCAACCTCTCAGGCAAAAGTCAAGCTGGACAAAACCCAGGTAGGTGTGGACATGTAATGATAAAATTGATTTTGAGTGGTGTTAATGAATTGAAAGACTGGTTGTATCAGACTTGGGCTTTGACTTAAGGAGTGTCGTTCCCCCCCCCCCAATGTACAGATTGGCTCGGGTGGCACAACTGCCCCTCCCTGCACAGGAGTGAGGATTCCCACTTGCAAGTTCTCGCTGAAAGACACTTTCCTCACTTCACCGGAGGAGCTCTACAGAGCTTTCCTCAACCAGGAGGTCAGTATAGTCCCATTTCTTAACATATGGAAAGTGCTTGGGAGTAATTTTCTTTTTATGATGTAGCGAATTCTCTCAAAAGCAGTTTGTTTGTTTGTTTGTTTTCTTTTTTGGCGTGCATGTGTAGATGGTGCAGGCATTTACACATACAGCTGCTGTGGTTGAGCCAGAGAAGGGCGGCAAGTTCCGCCTCTTGGGTGGAAATGTATTCGGAGAGTTCCAGGAGCTGGTGAGAATCTGCTTATTTATATATAGAAGAGTATAGACCCCTTCGCATGTTTGTAAACAAACCGACCGTTGCTAGGATGCACGCGCAGCCTGGACTCAAACAATGACGCTGCCCATAGACCGGCATTATGAGCTGTCAGATTATGCAAAACAATTGTCGTTACAAGATCGAGAATGCTACATAAATAAGTTAACTCTAACAAGTGAACATCGCCTACCGGATCCGTATTTAATTAAAGAGTGGACAGACGATGTTAGTAAGTTCCCTGGTATACAATGGCCAGATATATACTCGTACCTTATTGACAAGACTTCAGTGTACACCCACGAAAAACTTCGTGCCTACAAGTCTTTAGACGCATATGATTATGTGCAGGCATGTACAGAACGTGTTTTACACTGAAATTGATAAACTTCTGTGCTCTGAAGTCAAAAATCTTACCAAGTCAGCGTCAAGGTCAGAAGGTTGCTATGTATGAAGCCTGGGTGGTATACAACAAGCTGGAAGGCTACGTTTTGACAGCCAGTTGCACATGTATGGCAGGGTAAGTAATCCCCTACAAACAAAATTGCATGCAAAGCTAAGTTAACATGCTAACAATATTCATTACATTGTGTAACTATGACCCAGCTAATCAGACAAACGTTACCAAAGTATTTTGCTACATCAATAAACGAAGACTAGAAAGAATAAAAAAGATTTGATAAATAGCCTGATCTTACCTGTGATGAAGTGGGTGCTGCAAACCTGCACATTTTTGATAGTGCTTTCATCCCAGTCTACACGTTTGATGGCTTGTAGCCATAGACATCGGCGTTTTTTTTTTTATATAATTTTTTTTTTTTTTTTGGAATGGGTGAGATCCTGCTGGAATTCTGTACATTTTAACCCCATCACTTCTATGATTCTGACACCCGACAACACAACAACTAGGCATTTCTTCCAAATATTTCTTCTCGTCTCTACCGTCGCCAAAAGTCAGTCTGACCGTCGCTGAGTCTTTTTTGAGTCCAGGCTGCGCGCGCAATTTTCTCTTGCGTATGAATGACGTTTACTGCGAAGGGGTCTATACACCAAATTATACTTGGGTTTAATGGATTGTGACTGAAAACCTTTTTGGGGTTTCCGCAGGTTCCTGAGGAGAAGATAGTGATGAAATGGAGGTACAATACGTGGCCAAGTGGTAAGAGAAGATTTTAAGAAGCAACAAATTATATTCAACAATTTGCATTAATATGGAGGGCAGAGTGCCAAATTTAAAAAAAGTCATTGCATTAATCACTGTCCTTTTAATAAATACATAACTGTTATTGATGGATTCATTTAGCTCTATCATTTGCTTAATGATTTTGTTTGAAGAATTTATTGATTGATATTTACTGATATTTTTACATGAAGAGAGCAATGTGGCTGCCTGTTATCTAAAATTTTGAATTTTATGAAGGAAAAGAACCATGGATGATTTTATCCAGATCCGGTCTGTTCATTAAGTCTTTATAGACATGTATAAAATGCTTTAATCATCTTTTTCTATCTTTACAGTGAGAGAAATCCAAGTTGTTTGCCTAAACATTTTGTTGTATGATGTACAAGTTAATCTGCTTATTATAAAAATCTTTTTCCATTATATTTATGGCATGCCTAAATCAAGGACCAAACGTTGAACACATTTGCTGTTTGCTTTTTCAATTTGCTCCACTTTTCTTTGTCTTGTATGTCCATGTCTACACTGGGATGTAGAGCACTATGCAACAGTGACCCTGACCTTCATAGACAAGGGCAACGAGACGGAGCTGAAGATCGAGTGTCGAGCTGTGCCAGAGAGTGAGGAGGATCGCACACGAGAAGGCTGGCAGAGGTACTACTGCCAGGCCATCAAACAGACATTTGGCTTTGGTGCACGACTCTGCTGAGATCCAACTTCAACCATCACTATTTTGGCTTTTTCTTCCCTGTGTACAAATGAGCACCTGGAATGTGACTCTACTGAAAAACAGACTTGTTGCACCATGTTCTAATTTTTTTTTTTTTTTTTTTTAATGTCAAATTAGAAGAGAAAATGAAGAGATGCTATGATTGATATGGAGTAACAAAGCAAGAGAGTTGAGTCATTTTTATGTATCATCTGCATGTGTGTAAATTTTTTTTTTTTTTTTTTTTTTTTTAAATTGTAGCGCAGTAAGTTCTACATTTGGCACTCTCACCTGACCTTGTCTGGACAGGAACAGACTTGACTGATTGCTTGCTTTCTTTGAATTGAGTGTAACTTATTGATCTATGGCCAAGACTTGTCAAGTAGGACTGAGAAGAGCAGAATACATTTTCAAACCACTAAATTAATGTTTACTGATTGGATGTGACTATTAGAAATGTTCATTTCTATAAATGTCTCAACATATCAGAAAAGGACGCAGGCTTGACCCAGATACTGTCTTGTATGTTCAGCAGACTATGTATTAGAACGTGTCTAATGCACAAGTGGACTCCCCCCCCCCCCCCCCCCCATGACTACTTTTGTATTCATTTAAAGTAATGTCTAATTTCCCAAGTAGACTTTTATGTATGTCATTCAAATGAACAGTTTTCCTCAAGACATGCAGAAAAAGTATATGAACTTGCTTCATAAAGTCTTGTTTAAAAAAAAAAAAAAGGAAATACTGTAGGTTTATAGAAATCTGATTTTATTTATTTTACCTCAATTTGGAAACAGTTTCAACTGTTCCATTCACATTTTCTTAAAATAAAATTACATTTTCATCATCCTCTCACTCATTTCATAATGCTCAGTGCTGTTTTTCCTCTGCTTGTATTGCTACTGTGTTATATTACATAAGACCAGAAACTAGCTTTCAAAACTCAACATCCACAGGACATCTTTACTGAAAACCTTAAAACATAGTATTTTAGCTATAAAATGCATCATCTTGTGTGTGTTTCCTCACAAAGCCTCTTTTCGGTTGAATTACATCAATAGTAAAGCTGGTTAAGGAACAGTATTGTACATTGATAACAGTTATGAATCCAACAGAGGAAAAAAGTAGAAGTGCTCAGAATAGGAAAAAAAAAATCCCCCTCTTGTAGAATAAACACAAAGTAATTTTCCTTATACAGATTTAAAACTTTAGTAAAGTCATGAACATCCAAGATAATTGCATTAACATTTTCACAAATGTATACTGGCATTTTTGTTTTATCAAGTACTAAGGTTTTTATATATATATATATATATTTAAAGTTTTCTTTGCATTTTAATTCTGCCTCAGTAGCAAAAAATTCCAAATTAAAATTTTTTTTCTGGGAACTATTAAAAGAAAAACATGGTGGGTCTTCATAAATATTGCTGTGGTTTTCACTGAGGTAAGCTCCAGGGCCAGCTAGAAGAGTAAATAACTGACAGTTGAATATCAATAATACAGATGATGCAACATGGAGAATACTTAGACCGTTTCCCCCCCCTCGTATCTATTGTACAAAAAATGTTGAGAGGATCCAAGTCCTCCTGCCCCATGTTTACACCATGCAGTAGAATGAATGAATCTTCAGAGTGAGACTCACTATTTCAGCAGATGTTATCAAGGTGACTTCAAGCAGATGACAAGCTCAGACTCCTGACCAAACGGGAGATAAAAATCAAGCATGAGCAAAATGAATATACCCCAACATATGCACACTTGTGCAGAGAGCTACATTTTCAATGCAGAGCTCAGAGTGGCAGTGTTACCCTGCACAGATAGTTAAAACAATCTCACTTGAAGCTTAGGGCATTGCATTAAAAGGGTTTAAAAACATTTCCTACGCTAGAGGAGTCTGAAGGATCAGTGTTGTGCCTCTTGGGCAGCTGCTCCTTCTCTGGTGACTTGGTTTTGATGGACCCGTTGTGCCACATCTTTCTAGAATGGAGGTACACGCTGATTCATTAAAAAAAAAAAAGCATGCAACTACAACATGACAGTGAGCCCTTGGCAGATCATCTCCAAAGCATTTGATATAAGAGTGTGCTGAGAAATAATACATGCAATGCTGAAAGCTGGATATGTACCTGTGCCCCAAACAGTTCCCCTTGGCTTTGCTCTCTTTATCTGTTGACGAGCCGGAGGCCTGTTCCGCAAGCTCCTTCAAGAAGTCAAACAGCTTCTCAGACTCAATGCATTGTTTCCTATAAGATGTAGGAAGCAGTGAATATGGTGGTATAGAGGATTAAAGATCTCACTTACAGTCAAAAAAAGGACAAGCAGAATAATAAGTAAGTGAATTGTAAATCTAAAATGAGATCTTTTGAACCACTCACATGTGGTTGATGGACATGACTCTGCTGTTCTTGGACTGAGTGATGACACTGGTCTTGGTGAGCAATGAGATCAAGAACATTTCCAGAGCTTTAGCTGAGTTTAAAGTCAGGGAACATAACAGCGTTCACTAACATTGGGTAGATGAACAGCAAACAGTATTCTTAAAGGATACATATGATCACAGGAACAGCAGTGGCCATTCTGCCCACCTCCGTATCTTTCTGCATGATTTTCTTGATGCGACCCTGCTTAGGAGTGTAAGACAGGCTGGGCTCAGAGTGAGGAGGCTTCAGCCACAGAAAAACTTCCAAATTACCAAGAAACCTCTGGTGTTACTCACGGGTGGAAAACGAACGTTGTATTTTCTTTTCTGTCCAGGCATTTCGGTCCTTTCAATACCCGATTACGGGTTACATTTTTACTATTTTGACAGTTTGGTGTTTGGCTTTCCATTTGTTTACCTTTCACAGGAAGCCCAGCATCTCAACTGAACAGAGGTGATTTTCACAGAGACCACGCCCACAAACTCATGCTACGTCATTATCTTTTTTTTCTCTAAATCAGGTAAACTTTTTTGTTTTCGAATATTGAGTGGCTGTATATATGTTTTGCTATATTTTAATTACAGTCCTGGATACACCCTGACCATTTTTTAATATATATTTACTTCTTAAAAAAGGTATAAATCCTTTTTTATGATTATAAAAATATATAACTTCTTTTTTATTACAAAGATGTATAAATACACACTTAACTTCTATGTTTGTTTGTTTGACTTAAAGGTGTGCAAACGTATGTCGTCTACATTTAAGCGTTTAAGCAGTCGTTTTATTATTTTAGGAATTTGGATATTATTTTATCCTTTTAATGATATGATGAAGTGTAGCATAACAGACATAAAGGAGGAAAGCTTTATTATGCACTTTATTGTCCATACCATACTATATATATATATATATATATATATATATATATATATATATATATATATATATACACACAGGGCGGCACGGTGTTGTAGTGGTTAGCGCTGTCGCCTCACAGCAAGAAGGTCCGGGTTCGAGCCCCATGGCCGGCGAGGGCCTTTCTGTGCGGAGTTTGCATGTTCTCCCCGTGTTTGCGTGGGTTTCCTCCGGGTGCTCCGGTTTCCCCCACAGTCCAAAGACATGCAGGTTAGGTTAACTGGTGACTCTAAATTGACCGTAGGTGTGAATGTGAGTGTGAATGGTTGTCTGTGTCTATGTGTCAGCCCTGTGATGACCTGGCGACTTGTCCAGGGTGTACCCTGCCTTTCGCCCGTAGTCAGCTGGGATAGGCTCCAGCTTGCCTGCGACCCTGTAGAACAGGATAAAGCGGCTAGAGATAATGAGATTATATATATATATATATATATATATATATATATATATATATATATATATATATATATATATATATATTGCATTGGCATCCCTCTGTCTCAAGAAACAATGGAGTTTTGTGCCTTAGAGTTAGTCTATGATGGAATTGCAGCGCCGGCTGTGGCTGTAGAGCCCTATCCTGGATCGGCAGGTCCTGTTGCAAGTATCACAGGTAAAGACAGTGTCGTCCGAATGCGCTGACTCTGCTCTCTCATGTCTTCATGCTCTTTTCTCCTCCCACTGCTCCTCTCGCCTCCGCTCTGATGTCTCAACAGCAGACCTGACAGCAAGTTTCCAAGCATTACGGTTTATTGCCACTGCTTCAAAGCCTGCTGGTTCAATGCCACCCGCCTTGAGGTCCTGCTTACATACATCTTTGTAGCGGAGTGTGGGTCTTCCTGTAGGTCTGGAGCCAGTGGTAAGCTCATCATACAAGATGTCTTTGGGAATTCTGCCATCTTGCATGCAGGTGACATGGCCGAGCCAACGCAAGCGTCTCTTTGTGAGCAGGGCAAACATGCTGAGAGTTCCCGCCCATGCCAAGACATCCTTGTTGGGAATGTGGTCCTGCCAAGAGATACCAAGGATCCTTCTAAGGCAGCGGAGATGAAAGGTGCTGAGCCTGCATTCCTGGCGGGAGTATAGGGTCCAGCTCTCGCTACCATACAGCAGAGTGCTCAGCACACAGGCTTGATACACTTTGATCTTTGTATTAATGGTGAGCATGGAGTTTTCCCACACTCTCTTTGACAGGCGGGCCATTGCTGCTGAAGCTTTCCCGATTCTAGTGTTCAGCTCTGTGTCTAGGTTGAGACTGCTGGAAATGGTGGAGCCAAGGTAGGTGAAATCCTCCACCACATCTAGAGTGCAGTCGCCGATGGAGATGCAGGGTGCCAAGGTGACATCTTGGCCAAGGACATTCGTCTTCTTTATACTTATTGTAAGTCCAAATTCTCTGCAGGCATTGGCAAAACAGTTGATGAGATCTTGGAGGCCAGCCTCGGTGTGTGCTGTCAGGGCAGCATCGTCAGCGAACAGCATCTCATGAATGAGAACTCTTCGCACCTTTGTCTTTGTCTTTGTCTTTGGGTTGAAGACGCACCTTGCTGGCGACCATGGAGTGATCAGTGTCACAGTCAGCGCTGTGGTAGCTGCGTGTAGAGAGGACACTGTTCAGTGAGGGTCTTCTGGTGATGACTAGATCCAACTGGTGCCAGTGACGAGATCTGGGATGCCGCCAGGACACTCTGTGGTTGAGCTTCATGGGGTAGAATGTATTTGTGATGCAGAGGTTGTGAAAAGAGCATAGCTCAAGGAGTTTTTGCCCGTTCTCATTGAGGTTGCCGACGCCAAAGTGACCAATGCAGTGGGGCCAGGAGATGTAATTGGAACCAACCTGTGCATTAAAGTCACCGAGCAGGAACAAGTGTTCATTGGTGGGAAGCTTCTCGATGGCGGTCTCGAGCTCCTCATAAAATTCATCTTTCGCCTCTGTTGAAGAGCATAAAGTTGGGGCATAGACGCTCACGATGTTCACGGGGCCTGAGGTGGTTGTAAGGCAAAGAGAGAGGATGCGGTCTGTGCCTTCTGATGGAGGTTCGATTGCAGACAATAGGGAGTTTCTTACTGCAAAGCCTATGCCGTGCACACGGTAATCCTCTGGGGCTTTCCCTTGCCAAAAGAATGTATAGTCCTTTTCTCTAAGGCTGCTGTTTGATGGGAGCCTGGTTTCCTGCAGTGCTGCAATGTCTATCTCGAATCTCTTGAGCTCCCGACTGATGACTGCTGTCTTTCTTGCATCATCAACTTGTTGTAGGTCGTCAGAGAGGCCAGGACGCATGGTCCTGACATTCCAGGTTGCCAATCTCAGCGCTGGCAGCTTTCTTGTTTTGTTTCTTGTTTTTCCTGGTGCACGGTTTGCAGTCAGCTCTTCGGTTTTGTCCTGAGCTCCAAGCACCCATTGGAGCAGGCAGACTGTGATGGTCAGCACCTTACTGGCTGGGGGCTGCCGAGCTTGAGGGAGGCGGTAGCTGACCAGTGGGAAGCGATGGTCCCTCCCACCGTCAGAGACAACCCATAGCGTCCGAGCTCACGTCAACTCGCTTCGGACTTATAA